>NW_007578047.1:255179-289077 GCF_000690725.1 Stegastes partitus | reverse complement strand
CTGTGTATGTCTCTCTATATGAGAGTTAGAAAAGACTCCATCATGCATGCAGCCTCTAAAAGGAAAGAGGATCTTTAATGTTGCATTTAGAGTAAATCAGGCAGGCAGAGAAACAGGCAGACGCTCCCCTGTGACCTGAATGGGGAGTCACGAGAGGATACTCATATGAGCTGCTCTCTGCTAAATGCACTCTCATATTAATATTTTAAAACCACCCATAATGCTGCTGGAGAATAAAAGAGGAGTGATCCAGAAAGAAGAGGAGGAGGAGACATAAATCAATTTGCCCAAGGTCCTCACTCCAGGAACTTGAAATACAGGGATATTTTGCCATTAGGTGAAACAGTTCCTTGTGCCGACTTCTTGGTCACATATAAACCATCTCTCCTCCCTTTCGCTTGCCCACTCAGACACAATGTGCACACATGCCTGGATAATTCCTTTGTGACAATATGTCTCACTTTTCTTTGGGATTGTTTAAAAAACAATATTGTGATGTAGCAGTCATTGGTGTATTGACAGCAGAGATGCAGCAGTAGCAGCACTGAAGGCTGAACACACACACACACACGCACATACACACACATGCACGCACCCACACATGCACACACACACACACACACACACAAACACACACACACACACAAATACATACATGAGCCAGGGTTACTTATGATATTCCTGTCAGTTATCTAATATATAAGCTTATTTATTTTCTTATATATTTGTAAATCTCGTAATTATAGTTTTCCCCCAGCGTACACGTGACAACCACACTACTTCTGTTTTAGATAAACCCAGCTGTTTCACCTGCATCTTAATGCTCGCACATGTAGTACTATTAATAATGACAATAATGGTAATTATAGCAGCTGCAAATGCTAAGAACAATGTGAGGCTGTAACTAAAAAACAGTGGCTGTCTAAGCCTATCAGAGTATTGGCCCTCCATCCATCACCTTGCTGCATAGTTACTTTTACACATGTTTCATGTGAAATTCATTAGCATATCATTGACGGTGACCGTAATTGTTTAATGAGTCGTTAATAACTAACACAGTAATTAGCATCAGTGGCATAATTATGTGTAGTGGGTGCAGCATTTTGTTTGGAATAATTATCACCATTGACAGCCTTTTCCACAAACAAGCAGAACCCTGAGAGGCAGTAGATGGTGTACACAAACTGCTGCTGAAAACACAAACAACACACTCCACCTGTGAGAAGCAACATGGTGAAACGTAACACACACACACACACACACACACACACACACACACACACACACACACACACACACACACACACACACANAGAAACTCCAGTTCATAGCCAGAATCATGTTTTTACTGGAGTCATGTGTCCAAACTCAGTCTTGCACACCCATGCTGACTATGCTGCTTTTTGTGCAGTTACAATCTATTTGTTTAAAAGCAGCTTTAAGTTTTTCAACCCTCTCCATGTAGTAAGCAAAACACTGGAGAAACACAGAGTTTAATTATGTATTTTATGTGAGAATGTACTTTTCTAAAATTCCAGTACTGGACAAAATTGGCAAATACTCGACTACTCAGACAATATTTATCAAAATCTCTTTGTCTGTCTTACTGTGTGCACTCAAACACAGGGATACATGATAAACATGGATACACACATAAATGTAATATCAAACAATCCTGATTAATTTTGAATTGCAGTCAGCTGTTGTTTATGTACCCATTTGGAGGAGACAGAGACAAAATTGTTGTATAAAACAGAATATAACAGTAAGTCTACATATAGTATCTGATATGTGTCATCGATGGGAAACAGTTAGTGAAAACAGAATCTTGCAAGTCTTGCAACTAAAAATGCAACCCTAAATGGGCAAATGAAATACTACAAAGCACAAATCTTAAAAGGTGCTATAATAAGTGCAGAGCATTTCAATATTTAATTAAAACTGTAGAACATTAGATGGAACCTATGTGGTAAACATGATTTGTCTTTCACTGTCATTAAGTTTGCATGATTCACACATACAATTACAATTATACAACATAAAAATCATTGTTATTTTTTGTTTCTTTTCCGTATGGGTATTAAAGAATCTATCCATAGGCCTGAGACTTACAGAAGCTGTGTAAGACTCTCATTTTTGGACAACTCTTTGGTTTTGTTTTATGGATAGAAACTGGAGGCAGCCTGATGTTCAAAATAACCATGAGGCTATAACACTGAGTGAAATGTTTTGCAGCCTGATTTTCTGGTTCCTGACTGTTCACAAAAACATGTCTTTTAACAAAAGGAAGGACATTTAGTGAAGGAAGACCCTACTGTAAACGGATGAATACAAACACCAGGATGGTGGCTAAGAAGACAAAGACATTGGAAACATTCTATAAAACCCACAGCACTTCAGCTCTTTCTGTCTGCTATCTGCCTCCTCTCCTCTGAAACACAATTATGTGACCATTGGCAAACACTGGGGCCAAACACAGCCATTTTTCCTCCTTGCCACCAGATGGTTCCATTGAGAATAGAAGCACAGCCGCTGTTTGTCTTCTACTTAGAGCTGGGGTCGTAATGGAGACGCTAATGATTATAAAACACCTGCTCTGAACATAAAACAAACAGACACACTGCCCAGGGCCGAGAGCTAAATACCTATGTGATCAGGTTGAAAAGGTGCTGTGCTCGTGCTCAGCTAGTACTTATCCAGGGACACAAACCCTCAGCAGATGTCCCACCTATAGAGGTAAGAGGCTGCAACCTCATCCACAAAAAGCAGTCACACACACATCCTCATAGTCAGTCTCCATAAAAGCTAATTGGCTGTTTGCTCAATGGAGAGAAAGGCTTGCTTCCACAAAGGGGACATGTCTGTGATGGTCTGTGGTCTCTTCAGATGCCAAGCTAGGGTTTCATGTGGTTTGGAGGTTATCAATGCCCCAAAGCTACCTTACAATGGAGATGTTTGTACAGTGGTATGACGAGCACGAGACGACTGTCGAGAGAGGAAACAACTTGTAACAACAAGCAGAAGGTTTGAGCAATAATTTCATCTTTAGTAATGCATTTATAGTTTTTTGATTAACTGGTTGATCACTGCCACATGCTGTCATAGCCAGCAAGGAATCAGACATTTCAAAACACATCAGTGGTACTTTATTTACATAATCACTGAGGAGTCTTAGTTTATGTCAGTAAATTTTGTCAAACAGGCCTGCAAACACGAGTGATCAATGGTGTACTGGACACGTACAAAATGATACTCCACCTGTACCTTGTTGAAAAAGGTAAAAGAGTTTAAAGGCGCAAAAAGGTAAACCAAAGTTTGATCTCATTATGTATCACTTTTGTTAATATGCAAAGCTAGGGCAGGTAAAGTTACAAATAAAACATAAACGAGTAAGTTAAAGAACCAACAAACAAAAAATATTATTGATTGAACAGTAGCAATACAGATGAAAGGATTAATTCACTGGAAAATTGCTTGGTTAAGAGATCCCAATTTGACCACACAAACAGTGATTTCATGGTGTACTGACACCCCCTGAACAATGACCTACATCATGGCAGCAAGGGCAGAAACAACATTGTTTAAAGTCAGTAAAATATGACTTCAGTGTGCTCATAGGTTTCCCTTAAGATAAGATGTTAAATATATCCCAGTACATTACTGATGCTCACAACCAATGGAAGTTGATGATGCTACATGCAATAAAAAAACAAACAAACAAACAAACAAACAAACAAACAAACAAATAAAACACAGTAGGCAACATTTTTAATATCAAATAAATCTAAAAATGTTTTTTTTATAGACATTTGAATAAAAAAAAGACTGATGCTGTTAGCTTTTTTTTGGGGGGGGGGGGGGGATAGTCCTTTAACTGTCAATATTTTTTTAGTTTGTAAACATATCAATACAAAGAATACAAAGATTTTTTTCAAAATATAAGGATAGAACTGCATCAGCTAAATAAATAAATGGTTCATTACAATAAATAGAATAATTTAACATATGAATAGTGATCTGTTGACAAATAAAAAACATAATACATGATATATTGATTGATATAGGCAAAACAAAGCCTCCTTGGTGTCTGTAACCATGAAACCTAACGATTAAAAGGTTGCAAATCTGCATGTGGGTTGCAGTGGTTTGGTGCTGAGCTTTCCCTCCCCTCCGGTCTTCAACATCTCAATCACGTCTCCCAGGCCCCACCCCTCAGTATTAGTCCCTGGAAAGTGATGGACATCCTTTCACTGGCTGCCTGACCTCTAGTAATCCTGTTTCACAGACCAGCTCCCTGCTGAAGGAAACACAATGGCAGGAGCTCAGCCTCCTCCCAGTCAATATTCCGACAGACTTGATCGAGCAAATTAGTATCCTTTGGTAAGGGCATGACCAAAGACCTTTTCAACAACCTACCCGAATCAATATAGACCACTGAACAGCATGTTTCTTTCTTTTTTGTCCTGTCACTTCCCTTCTTTGACACTGTGTGTGACTTCCATCCAGGGTTCAGGAACCTGTGTGTATTTCCTACAAACCGCCTTGACTGCTTGAATGAGATCAAAGGTTGAAAGGGCTGATGGTCAGTGTGTAATCAAGATTTCACCGCTGCTTAGAGTAAAAGATTTGTTACATGATGATCATGTAGTAAACTGAATGAATAGTGTGTGTTTATGGAAAGCCTGATATGTTCCTCTGTGCGTTAGTTGTCCAAAAACTGTTTAACACCTATTTCAAAAACTGAGTTACGCTGTTGCATTGGGTAACACACTTTATTACCATGAACAGCCAATTTGTATAAATCTGTTGTCAGGCAGAATTATGTCAAATCATAATGTTACTCTTAGCTCTTAATCCCTAAGAACTAAGAGCAACATTTGCTACCAATTTAAGAGAAAATATTTAATTTACTGGTTCTTTTCATGTCATTTGTAAGCAAAAAGAGAGCTCTTCAGAAATGGATTATTAAAAATAAAATACATTATACATTGTTTTCTTCAACAACAACAGCAACAACAGCAACAGCAAAAATGACATATTAGGTATATTTATACAATTTGAAATCTGTATGTGTATTTGTACTCATACTGCACATAATTTGTTCTTGTATGTTCATGACATTTTTGCAACATGCAGCATGTTTCTGTTCTTTTAAGGTAAGACCTGATCCCTTGACTCCTACAGTGACGACACCAGTGGCTCTGATTTGCTGTTGGGGGCATTTTTCTGCCACGGTTTGGATTCACCAGCCGCCATACACTGAAGGGTCACTGCAAATCAGTACAAAGTTGTTCTGAGTGAACATCTTAATCCTCTGATCAAGTACTTCTTTCCTGAAAAGAGGGGTCTCTTCCACAATGACAGTGCTCTCAGCTGAACGTCTGTGGGGGATGAACCAGTGTGTTAGACTGTGCTCCTCAGCAACATCATCAAAACCCACAAATCAGATTGCTGACAACAGCAGATAACAATATACATAACACATAATGTCTTGATTGCAACAGGTAAGGCATAAGAATTTAGAACCATCATTATTTCTAACAAGTTTTCTAGAGCTTTATTATACCCAAAACAGAAGACAGAGATGGAAATTTGTCTTACAAATCCTACAGTGTATCACAATATCTCATTATTAAAGATGACCAAAGACAGGTTCATTGTTTGCAGAAATAAGGGACTGCATTTTTAGGGAAATTGTTGCTGGTGCTTTCTGTGGTAACATAAAAGAAGTATAAAAATGGAAATCCTCTGAAACTCAAAGGGACAACTCATATCTAGGCTATCAAAAAAAGTAGATTCAGTTTCTGACTGAAAACTGACTGATTAAACCATAATATTACACAGAGTAAAGCCTCACTGGTCCCTGATGTTCCCATAACCTTCCTTCTGTGCTGAAGGTTTAATTACATCAATATGTTTGTAACGACAAAAGTAGGGGTGGCCCAATGGCCAGCTGGATCCATGGCTCAATTTCAAAAACATATGAACTGAAGGGAACCGCATTAACTAAACTAGGAAAATAATATCACTACTGTAAGATGGTTCTCAAAGCACAGATAACGCTACCAGCTAACATGCTAATTAGGACACTTTCTATGCAGGCTAACAAGGACAACAAATTAGTTCCATCCAAAAAATACTGGGATTCCACTCTATTGTGTTAATGTTGTTGTATTAAATCTGCACACAGATATGTGAGCCAGCATCATGCTGCTGCCTGCACATTAATCCCTAGCTCCTTCTTGTCTTCTCTGTGTGGGCCAATCCATTTTCAGCCAGCTTTTAATGGACAAATGTGACCCCGCGTAAATTAACTATCATGTAGATTGTTATAGTTTTCTGTGAATTCTGCTTATCACTACCATTTTCTGTGGCAGAGATGTATCCCTCTGTTATTTTATGTAACAATAATTAAATCCAATCCACCCAACAAACACAACCCTTTCAACAATGTGACAAAACTGTAATTGTGCATTTACACTGTACAGTGTAGTGGATAGTTTACTCACCATGATGAACTGCACTCTACCAAGAGATTTGTATTCTCTAGATAAAAGAAGGTGTTAAGAAGAGGAGAGGTGTCACAATTTCAACTTTTAAAAAATATTCATTTGAAACTTAAAAAACCCATATAAAGTCTAAACCTACAAGAATACGACACACGCACGACACACACACACTGTGATATGTTGTGTTTGCCAAAAGTCCAAATCATTCTCATTTTATGTGAGAAAATAAAAATGTAATAAAATTTATGTAAGTTCTATGCTTTGCATTTTTAAAAAAATAGATTTTTGGGGCTTTTTCCTTTATTTTATCGCAGTAGGGACAGACAGGGAAGGGGGGAGAAGAATGGGGAGAGACCTGCAGCAAAGGGTTGTGAGCAGGAGTCGAACCCACGATGACACCTCAGGGAACTATAGCTGTTTGTGGGTCGCCCACTCAACTAGTGCTTTGCATTTTTAATATGCATGTATATTATATTTTTTCTATTGTAAAGGATGCTATGGCTGCATTTGCATGTTTACATTATTGTTCACGCTGTAAGCTGTTTGCACTTTACAGTCAATTGTTGAGACAGTGGCTTCCATTTGTTTCCATAAGCTATATTGTTCAATTAACAGAGACATGAAATTCTAATTTCACAAAAAATTAAACACTTGCATGACTTTTAGCACAAGTTCAAACATGCACTTTTTGAAGATAAGTGGCCCATGTTGAAAGTGCAACAAGTTTTCAAAGCAAATAGTGGTTTTAGTGAGACCAGTTAGACATAGTTTGGGCTCCTTCACAAATTTATGACACTAAAATCCTCCCCTCCCGCTGTTCAGCTCTTTTGTCTTTTGAGGAATGCCTCTCAATTGTCAATATTCAATAATCACCAGCAGGACCCCGCAGAGAGCTGTCAGGCAGATGTTAGGACACTCCACAGCAGATCACTAACTCACTCTGCAAGTCTGTCCTCTGCAGAACACCATCCTCAACCCTTCAAATAGAAGGCTGCTTTGGAAAACCACACATGCTGATAGGAACATGAGAGGCAAAAGTGTAATTTCCCTTTACTGCCCCTTTTCATCTTATTGTTTTTTTTTTTAATTTCTTTTTAATATCTCTCAGAAGTAATGTAATAATTTCATGTAATCTCAGCTTGTTCAGCAAATCTACAGCTGAGATGAGTAAAGTTGTTTTAAAAAGCTCACACTGAGCTCATTTGAAGTCACCTTTCGGGTCTTATCATGTCAATGACCTTAATAGGCAGTATGAATAAACTTACTGCAGCTGTACAAGTATGTTTTCCCTCAAACAGATGCACGAGGTGAAGATTATTCAAAGATAAAGCACTAAAACTTAGTGCTATTTGCAGAAAAGTAAGAAAAATGGAAGTAAGAGCATTTAAAAAAAAACAAAAAAACCCATCATTTTCTAATAAGCAGACTTGTACTTAAAATGCATATGGGTTTGTGGTGAATAACCAAAAAGGCTCATTGTTTCCAACATAGGTGTCTTAATTGGAGTAAAAAATAAAAATAAAATCTTTAAAACAGCAGGTCTTGTTGAATCTTCCAGTATGCAGTGGTAGCAGCTAGCAAAAGCTAGCAGCCGCTTGCTCAGATGGAATCTGAAGGCAACTTTGAATTCTTGGGCTCTGTTCAAATTTGTAAGGTCTGTACCTGACTATGTTAAGCACTGTGATACGACATATGCTGTGAATTGCGCTATATAAATGAAATTGAATTGAATTAAAATAAACCCTGCAATAACAGTTTTGTATTGTTTTTGAGTAATATACAATATGGCCTTTAAACAAACAGGTGGAGCGTGCAGGTTTTAAAGGCTATTTTTAGCAAAGAGATGTGTATTGTACGTGTGCATGTGGTAAATGCCACTGGGTCATATATTTGTGAAGATGAGCAGCAGGGCATTGACAGTGTTATAGTGGCTGTACTTTGTCACAACAGATAAATGACACCTTTCCCTCTCAGCAGCCGGCCCCTGTGAACTTGTCTGCGCTGATAAAGAATCAATAGTGTTGGTGCTTCTCACAGGAGGCTGCCTATAGAACGATCCCTGTCTGTTTGTAGACAGCCATGCTGTTAGCATTCATGTCCGTATTAGGCTTAAGTAAACAAGCTGCCATTACTGCCTTTGTAAACCTGCGCAATAATGGCCACTATCCACCTCTCTGTTTCTTTTCTTGTTTATCTAGGTCCAGGCTGTGGCTGCAGCAGGCTACAGCCACAAGGGAGAGAGGTCCTTATCTGCAGCTCAAAGTGCTTCCAATTCAGAATTCCTCAGTTGTTATTTGTGTCTGCCTCAGGTTTCCACAAAGCTGGAAGTTCTAGGAAAACATCCTGAGGAACCCACTGAGGAAGCATTTTAATCAGATTCCCAAACCAACTCTTCAACCTGAAGAAGTGACAGCTATAATAGAACTGTCCAAGCTTCTGACCCTGTGATGTTATACTGTCAAGTGTTTCTATGATTATGTCTCATCAATTCATGTTAATCCAGGTAGGCCAAATAACAGTCAGCACAATGGTGTTGCATCACCATCGCTCCAGGACTGTTTCAAGAAACACTGAACACTGGGAACATAAAATGCTGGTAGTTGAATGTATATGCACATTCAAATCTCCAGCAGACATTCCGGATAAAAGGAACACTGGTATTACCTTGTCCCCTCATGCCACGTAGATGAATCTTATTCCCTAGTGTAGAACAGTTAAGGCTGCTTTATGTTTTTTTGTATTTGCTTCATGAATATAGTTGAAAAGCTGAGGAGTGCTCTGGGACCTTCTCTATGTGTCAGTGGCAAAGGTCAAGGACCTATTATTTATTAGGATCACTGTTAATTACAAACTGTGTGAACAATACTCTCCTTAGTACTGAGACACTAAAGACCAAAACAAGTGCAGTTATCGATAAAGGTGCACTACAAAGAAATTACAGTTCTTTTTATTTAAAAGCAAAAAGTAATCAGTTATCAGTGGCTTTTTTATATGTGTAGATTACCACAAAGGCTATTGTTATTACAAGAAAATGCCAATTTACATCAGAACAAAAGGTCTGACAATGTCAGCTGTGTATCAAAAGGGGCAGCCATAATATATGTATATATTTGTATACATTTGTGCGTTTGTGTGTGTGTGTGTGTGTGTGTGTGTGTGGAGCTTACATGTTCTTCCTGTGCAGCGTGGGTTCTCTCTGGGTTCTCTGGACCTGCCTTCACCCTGAGTCAGCTGGAATAGACTCCAGCCACCCGCGACCCATCAGAAAAAAAAAGGTAAAACAGAAAGAGAGAGATTAAATAATGTAGTATGAAATTAAATGAATGAAATTAAATGAAATGAAAAATACTTTATTTACCCCAGAAGGGAAATTCAATTATATATTATAATATATATATAATTATATATAAGTATACAGAATAGTTTATTTATGCTCAACAAAATATGTCTGTTAGCATCTAAATAGAATTCAAGCAGCAGCTACAATATATAAAGGAGCATACATATCAACTTTGACAACTTCCA
This sequence comes from Stegastes partitus, assembly GCF_000690725.1. Taxonomy (NCBI): domain Eukaryota; kingdom Metazoa; phylum Chordata; class Actinopteri; family Pomacentridae; genus Stegastes; species Stegastes partitus. Next base: position 279,043 of record NW_007578047.1, on the reverse strand, counting down.
AATGTCAAAATTTCCTCACAACAACATGGAGTACCTGTGAAGAAAGAAACTCTGTTCCTCGTCATACACGAGATAAAATCAATTCTCTGTCTTGTCCATAAGCAGCAGTTGTAGAAATAGAATGAAAAAAAGAACCAGAGCAATCCCCCTTAGGAGATTTCTCAGAGCCATTCTCTGGACTTGTCTTGTCCCTTAAGAGGGTCAAGAGTAGCGAGCAGACACTTTCCTTTCTGAATGAGGGCAGACAGACAAACTCAGCTAACACAGAAGAGCTCTCCCGGGAGCTTCAAGGGAAACTCTAAAGAGACCCTGGATTTATTGTCTTTTGCCACATCTTGAATATTTACTGTTGCAACAGTTGTGCAGTGAGTTTTTGTGTAAGTGTTTGTTTCAGATTACACATTTTTTCCATTGTTTCTCACCAGTTTGGACATATTTGTTGACAGAAAAGCATCTAGATTTCAAAATGGTTGGTTCTGATGAGCATAGGATTATGCTCGAGGTTGCACTGGGTTTGTATTTATTTAAAATCCTGTAGTGTGTCTATAAAATCAGGTGGTGACCTTGGGTCCATTTTTTATGGGGCAGCGTGTGGTGCCAGTGAATGGCCGGACGCAGCAGGGCTTTCAGGCACCTGGCCGGACGGCCTGGGTGCTCCACAATGCTGTCTGGGGGGTAATTACCACAAGGTATTCTTTAAAAAGACCAGATGGGAATAAGGTCCCACCCCACCCCATCATTTACAACAGAACCGCATTCAATGACATACTTAATCCACCCACTGGTTAGCTCTTTCAGAGTCAGCTGTTGTTGTGCTTGTTCCTTTATGCTAATTCAGCCTCACCCCACACCTCTCTCACAAATAGAGAGAGGCAGAGAGAGAGGGAAAGTGAGAAAGACGTAAGTGCCTCAAGGGATTCAAAAAGCATTATTCATTTTCAAATTGTTTCCGCCACAGCAAGTACAGTAACATTTGTGCCTCCCCTCTTCTCTTTTCTGTCTCTCTGCTGCCCTGAAGTGCTGCTCAGCTCTTTGACGAAGACTTACTGAGGGGAAGCTGAGCAACAGCGGGAGAAAATAAAGGGGGAGGGGTGAGAGACCTATAGGTGGAAACAGAAAGAGAGGCCTTTATAGACAAGGTCAAGTCAGGGTTCAGGGTTCATGGTGGCACCAGCTGAGGTTGAGGAGGGGGCACCTGTTATTTTGTGGGCATATATCTGTTTCATTTCCAGCTGGACTCCTGCCCCCTCCCTCCCGACTGCTACCCCAATCTAGTTAACCAGTACCTCCCCACTTCCAGCATCCCCAGAGAATACATAATCAGATCCTCCCTCTTTTTATAGCCACGGAGTCTTCTGCTCATCCGAGGCTAATGTTTCATCATATTTCATTGACTAGCACTGTGGTATGTTCTCATGGTGTTTCAGCTGTCAAGCTTTCAGTATTTGATTTTATTAATTTTTTGGTTTAAATTAAAATGCAACAAATTTTCGTACTTTTGTCAATTTGGAGAAAAAAGTGCAGACAATTGCAGGAACATACTAAAGATGAGCCCAAAAGACAGTAAATAAACAGTAAATTTGTGACTTTTTATTTATTAAATACAGTGAATTAAGGTTGCGTTCATCTTTTCTCCAAAAGGAGTAATGTTAGCCTACCTTAACAAAAATGATGAAAAAAACATTATAAAAAATAACAGTAATAGAAACAACAACACAGTCGTACGTCTGTGGTCTTTTAAAGAATATACACACACTGGTAATAAGTAATAATGGAAAAATACATCATATGATATCATATATCATTTTTTAATGATGTAAGCAATGCAACACTACAAATGTTGCCACAGTAATGATCATAGTAATCTGAAAAGCAGAACCTGTGTCATTCTGTTTACTCAAAAGTGAACTCCAGCAAGGTCAAAATGGGTTATATACAGTTGAAACCAGAAGTTAACATTGTGTTAAAAAAAACACGTAACCTTTTATTTATTTATTTATTTATTTTTACTATTTGACTTTATATGTGACCAAACTTTTCCTGTTTGAGGTCAGTTAGGATTACCAAAATTATTTCTGTTTGTTAAATGCCAGAACAATTAGAGAGAGAATTTTTTTGGGAATTTTTAACTTCTTTCTTCAAAGTCAGAAATGTACATATATTTCCTTAGTATTTGGTAGCATTGCCTTTAAACTGTTTGACTTGGGTCAAACATTTTGGGTTTCCTTCCACAAGCTTCTCACAATAGTTTGATGAATTCTGGCCCATTCCTCCTGACAGAACTGGTGGAACTGAGTCAGGTTTGTTGGCTGCCTTGCTCCACACACCTTTTCAGCTCTGCCCACAAATTTTGTCCAAGATTGAGATCAGTGCTTTGTGATGGCCACTCCAAAACATTGACTTTGTTGTCCTGAAGCCTCTTTGTAAAAAATCTGCCGGTATGCTTTGGGTCATTGTCCATTTGCGCCCAAGCTTTAACTTCCTGTCTGATGTCTTGAGATGTTGCTTCAATATTTCCACATAATGTTCTTTCCTCATGATGCCAACTATTCTGTGAAGTGCACCAGTCCCTCCTGCAGCAAAAAACCCCCACAGCATGATGCTGCCACCTCCGTACTTCACAGTTGGGATGGTGTTCTCAGGCTTGCAAGCTTCCTCCTTTTTCCTCCAAATGTAACGATGGTCGTTATAACAGTTCAGTTTGAGTTTCATCAGACCACAGGACATGTCTCTAAAAATGAAGGTCTTTGTTCCTGTGTGCATTTACAAACTGTAATCTGTCTTTTTTTATGTTTCTTTTGGAGTAACGTCTTCTTCTTCTCTGAGTAGCCTTTCAGTCCATGTCAGTCCAGGACTGGTTTCACTGTGGATAAAGATACTCTCTTACCAGCTTCGGCAGCATCTTCACAAGGTCTTTAATATATAATATTATAATAATATAAATATTTAAAGGTTCATTCTGAATTGTTCCTGTGGATGATTTATTTACATAGATTGTTTACATACTTTTGTTGTTTTGTAATGCCAGAGGGTGATACAACGGTATTACAAAAAAATAAAAAATCTAATTATCAAATCATTATACACTACATCGCACAAAACTCGTTCTTCTTGCAAATATTTGACAAAACTAAATATCTCAAACAGAACGAGAACAAACACACAGATTACTGCAGCAGCTGACAAATGTGAACATCTTACATACAGTACAATTTATCAGAGTTTTCTTTCAGACTGGCTGCTTGTATACAACGGTTGACTGTTTTATTGTTTTCCAAGTGCTGTTCTAAAATCAGGCCATAAATGGATATCCATAGCCAGTGTTGCACTTGACTAGCATTGTATTGTCTGGTAAGTCATTGAGTGCCTCCAAAAAAGACTTTTATATGAAAATCAGGGAGCTTGGATGAAAGGCAGACATGCAACAATATCCTGCAAATTTAGTTCTTTGTCTGAGAGGGATTACTCCATTAGGGAAATTTATGGAAATGCAGCCGATTTTACTTTGTTGAACTTTCATTTATGTAGCAATGTCGTTTTAAAACATGGACAAAAGTATGTGATTTATTTGGAATTAAGATAACCAAAGGCAGTTATGCATTTAGGTTAAGATGGGTAATTTGTGTTCATTTAAAGTGGCAAACCTTTTGGCGGCAACTTGCTGTAGTCAGATAACAAGGGTCACTGTCAAATTATCTGCTGCCCCAGCAGCTGCCACTGTACAGATGAGACAAATGAAAATGTGTGTTCTGATGAAATCAACATGCTGAAATGCAGTAATACATTTACTGACTGTAATAAGCATCAATGCTACTTTCACTTCAGTTTCAAGTGACCCATATCTTTCCTCATAAGTGACAGACAATTATTTTATTGATAAAAGTGTAAAGGCACAGCGGATACTTTTCTTCCAGAATATGAGAGAAGCAAGGAGGTCCCAGAGTCCTACAGCAAATAAAGTTAAATATTACTGTGATAAAATTACAAAGAAAAGTTAAATTGATAAAGTACCTTTGCCATGGATGTACGTAAAGAGCTTTCTTCATGTGGAAGGGTTCCGTGCTGAATTAATTTCAAACTTAATTGCATCATTTGTGCCTAAAAATGTATTGCCAGCAAAAACACTGCAAGATCTAGTAGCAAGTTTTATTTATTTATTTATTTATTTATTAAATCAACTTGGCATCAAAATGCAAAGCCATAAGACTGTTAAACATTCAAGGATTGGACTAACACACAAATAAACACACACACACACACACACACACACACACTACCTCCATTGTGTTGTATTGTCCGTGTTGTGTTGTAATGTTTTGTTTGCAGTGTTTAAATTGTACGTTTGCACGACCTTTCTATATTGGCCTACTGTTTCAATATTTCTATTTCTATTTTTACTTGATCATATTTCTATTTTATTCTATTTTTTGTCTTATTTTATTTTATTTTTATTGTATCTTGTTGCACTGCATTCTGCACTACCCCTTTAGCTCTGGATCTGGGAAACGCTGTCTTATGTCACTCATTTTCAAATTAAAAAACATGTTCTCCCAGTGAAGTAAAAAAACCAAACAAACAAACACAAAAAAAACGAAGTCAGAAACAGGTAAGTGCTAAGTGATACAACAAGCTGCTTACCACATGTTATTTGTGCAGAGACAAGGACTAAGTAGCAGCTTTGAAATGGTTGACCTGACATACCTCTTGCCTCAGCTGACTTGTTCCTGTGCTGAGAAAGTGGCATCTTGTAACAGGTCTCGTCCTATCTAAATGGGCAAGTGTTTTAACTCCAAATTGAGTGTGAGTATCCGAGGCAAACAGCACTGGAACAGCTCAAGGGGTGTGTGCTCACATTTGGGCTGGGCAGGAGGCAAGACATTAATAAGTGTTACCCCCATCAAGTCACTGGATGCTAATAATGTCATCAGCACAACATGGCAGTGCCCATTTCATCTTAGTTCTGGCTGCACTTTTCACTTTCGTTTTACGCCTTTTTATTTGGTCTATAGTAACAAATACTGTATATTGCCTTAGATTGTAGAATTAAAGCGTGTTGTTCCCTTATGCATGTTACAAATCTTCATTATTAGAGTTTATATTTAAAAAAAAACACACAAAAAAACATTGAATTAAACCCAAGAAAAATACAGTGTTTGGTTTTTTTGTTTATTTCAAAAAAGATACTGACATTGTTTTCATGCAATTCAACTCAGCTTGACTTTACAACGCAAACTATCACAATGGGAGCTATCTTGGGGGCCACTCACATTGTTGAGTTTCCCTGAGACAATATCACATTACAGAGAGAAACCCAGCAAATCCAATCATTAATATTTCCTTTGAGCAGCATTTGATGTGAGGGGTAAGATGTAAAATGATCTGATATTTACATTCACCTGTCGACTATTTAGCTGCAAAAATATTAAAAAAGCTGTCAAAAGGTACATGGTCCTTCTCACCATGGCGTCATTTTTTCACTCTGCATCTTCTGGGTTTGATTTTCATACAAAACAAGTCATCAGTGTGACACTGCCACAGCAGTAGCAACTCTCCCATGAACATGACTCAATTGACACTTCTCAAAACAGTTTGCATTTTCAACTGATCTAAAAACATCGTCACTCAACAAATAATGTAGAAATACATACGATCTGTAAAATGAAACTCTTGCCTAGAAACCATAATAATTTACAGTGCACACAGAACATAATAGCCCCCGGGTTTCCTGTTCTGTTTTACAAGACTGATTAATGGGGGGTTTAATTTGGCTTTTTGACACTGACTAAGAACATGCAGTCACATGTTTATGTTATTTCAAGTATGTTGTAATTGTAATTTATTTTGATCAATTTTTGCCATCAGTCTTTTTCTCTTGATCACTGTGAACACAAGTTTGTGTGACTTTGATACACGAGGCGTCTGTTTGTTACCTATACTAGGTATTAGGTTACTGTTTGTTACCTAAGCTTAACCCTTGATGTGTTTTGTGAGGACATGGCTATATCTGTCATTCTTGTATTGGTCTTATGCATTATATGTGGGATAGACAAAAGAAGCCCTGAAGATTTTTAAAGAAATGTCAGATGACTTATTTTGCTGATTAGCTTAAAGGTGTTTTAAAGGATAAGCATGTGCAGGAATATTCAACACTGCTGTATGCTTTTCAAAATTTTAGTCATGTAAATTATAAGTGATTTATAAAATTAAAATGTGCAAAAACACTAGATCGATGTGGTTGTCAGTGGACTGCAGCGGTGTTGTCCTCACAGGTTTTCCACTATCAACACTGTATCACTGAACACATCCAGAAAGACACGAAACAACATTTTTGCTTCACTGAATATTGTGGTTAAACTCCTCCTTCACATACCCCCACCCCAAATAGCCAGCAGTGAGGGCAGAGGGCAGATCTCTAATACCCCTCTATCCTCCCCCTCCGTACAACTAACAGCTCCACCCAGGCAGTACTCCCCCTCCTGTCCAGCCTCCCCAGCAGGGTGTTTACCCTGCCACCTATTTTATCAGTAAATAAATAATGGCAACATAAAGTGCAGTGTGGAGCAGGAGCTGAGATTGGATAACAGTCAGAAAGGCGTGGCAGACTCTGAAATATTAATGATCCTGATTACTTTCTGCTGTGGTGACACAGGCTTCCTGAAATGCTTTGTGACAGAGATGGCCTTTATTGTGGAAGAGCTGCAGCAAATCAGAACGAAGATCAGAGGACACATCGGAGAGAAATTTAGACAATGGCAGCCCAAATATTAGCATATCACAAATAAAACAGAAAGATATCTGTTTGTCTGCTTGGTTATTTGGGGGTGGGGTAGGGGTGTGGTGCAATTCAACTTCAGCGGTTTTGTTGAGATATATAACCTTCATCAAGCAATATTAGATTAAGCTACACACAAACACACACACACACACACACACACACACACACACACACGTATATATAGATAGATAGATAGATAGATAGATAGATAGATAGATAGATAGATAGATAGATAGATAGATAGATAGATAGATATGCATGGCTTTGTGCACAGTAAGCTCAGCTAAGTTTATACCCCTCAAAGTAACAGCTGTTTGCCTTGATGACAGCTTTGCATACTATTGACAACATATTAACCAGCTTCACAAGCCTGTCATCTGAAATAGTTTAACAGATAACCCTGGTCAAAAGTTAACTGGTGTCAACAATTTCTTTGCCCTTGAGCTATCACTTGTGTTTGCCAACGTTGTGTTGGCAAACACAAGTGATGCTCGACTCAATTACTACAGTAGTCTATATGATGCCATTTTAGGGCTCAGCTGTGTAAAGAGAAATGACAGTCCACACCTACTTCAAGACCGGCTCTCCCGAGAACAACCCCACAAAAGAAGGACCAAGAGTTCCCTCTGCTGCAGAACAGTTTATTAGAGTTAGCAGCTTCACGAATCACAATTCATAGCAGCTCAGATCAGAGGCCACATCAATGTTTTCCAGAGTTACAGCAGCAGATGCATGACAACATCAACTGGTGGGAGAAGACTGTATATCAGCCTCAGAAATCTCAGAACTGGAACATATTACACGAAAAGTACAAATATATGTAAACACATACAAATTATATCTGTAGTTGCTCATTAAAAATGTGTAGACATTTTAAATCTCTCCCTAAGCTTGCCAACATTCCAGGCAACAAGTGCTTTTCTTTTGTCATTGTGTTTGTTTATTTGCATTACTATATTACTGACAAACTTCAATGCTGCTTGGTTGGGTAATCTATAATGCTACTAAAGTCAGAGTCCCATTAGGTCTCTGCAGTTGTTATTTTATACAGTCCTAAAATCAAAGTTATTAATGGCAGCCTGGTGGATAGCCAACATACCTACACAACAATCTATATAGCACAGTAATGTAAATTTTCAAAATAAAAGATATTAATTTTGAACATGTCTGACTGTTGTTAATTGGGAAAAACATGCATTGAAGTCAGCGATCCCAGACAAGCACCCTCAGTATGAATATCACTTTAGCTGAGGGTGTTAATGTGGAGGAGGTCCCTACATTTCATTGTGTGTCACAAGTAGTTTTATCCTCAGTAGACCTTTTTTGGGGCCCCACTGGAGTCTCCAGATGCCTGCTGAAAGGAGGAACACAATGTAGACAAGCCCCCTGACAGACCAGGGCCCCTCTGAATTATCACCCCACTCCTCCTGGCTAATTAAAATTTTGCTTGTAACTTATGTCAGCCATTTGAAGGCTGACAATTCCCTAACCTCCCCCTCATTTTAATTTGTGGCACGTGCGCATAAATTGTTACAAAGGGGAGTGGCAGTAATGCCTAGCACAAATTGAATCGTGTTTTTAGCCGCTCTAAATGCTCTGCCTCTCCCTAGGTGGGGAGGCTGGGCTTAGAGGTCCTTCACTTTGCTGAGGACGACTTGATTGATAAATGCCAGGGAGGATTTGTCAAAGCAACTAGACTGCCCCCAGTTGGGTGTCAATATGGTTCATTTAGACTCCCACCAGGATTAGACTGCCTGTAGAGAGGAGATACTACAGAGACCAGTAGGGAACTGTGGCCTGAGCCAGGCAGGCTGCTCTATGTACTGACTAGTGAAGAAGAAAGGAAAAGACTAACTCCTCTATAGAGGGATAAACCAGCAGAGAAGAGCTTGCTGTGTGTGTGTGTGTGTGTTTGTGTGTGTGTGTGTGTCTAGGTGTGTGTGTTTGTGTGTGTGTGTGTGTGTGTGTGCGCGCGGCTGTGACTGAGCTAGAGAAAGGGATGAAAACGACAAGAAAACCAGCTAAAAGTAAGACAAATGTGTGTGTGTGTGTGTGTGTGTGTGTGAGGCTAAAGTGCTCAAGAGGAGGAGTGAGGGTGATCCAGGGTTCAGCATGTGATTGGCTCGGCTCAGCTGGAGGAGCTTTTAGTCCATTTCCCAGCAGCCTCTAGCACAGATGCACTGCCCTGAGCCATAATCTGTGTCTCACTTCAAATGACAAATGACATAGTGTAGCATATTGCATTATATATTAAGTACCAGCAGTCAGTAAGTTATAGGATGCTACTGCTGCCTGCAGCACTTGTCGCACACTAAGCAGACTCTGTTTTACAACAGTCAATTAGATCCAGACCATAACCTGCTACTAAATCCTGTCTTGCTAGGATCAGTCATTGTTTGTCTTTGGACCTGTAGTGAAACACATCTGTTTAAACATGTTTGTTTGCTTGAAGAATACTTAAATGTTTTGCTTTTGAAGGCCAAACTTAAACATTTCTAGAGTTATGATCCTATTACTGGTTGTTAGAATAGTATAGCATACAGTCATGACAATGTCTTGCTGACAGACTCATAACCACAAATATAAATATAGAAGTCATATGTTGTGAATTTTTTTTGGAAACCCTTTCACTTTCTTCAACTTGTGTATGTATTGTAGCTGTCACACTTACATTTTGTGTAGTCGTGTGAATAACACACCCCACTTTTCCAACAAAAATACTGATATCAATTTACTTTATTACTGTATCACACATGATGCTGATAATATTTAGGTAAAAACAGCAAAGCAACGAATTTAAAGACTGTGTCCAGCTGAAGAGTATTGTTAAAAATCATTGCTGATAAAACTGTATGCAGCCCTGTGCAGTATTACTTAAATGCTAAATGAATCAAAAATTTTGATCACCTCTCAGTAATTGAATAACTTCTCATTTAAAAAGAATTGCAAACATTACACAAATTTCTGGGAAGATATTCTGGCGTTCTACAGAGACATTTTTCTCAGCTACTCCTTGCTGGAGAGGTTATGTTGCTCTGCCTTTCTCTTTAAAGTACCCCGAAAGGGTTCTGCTTGATTCAAGTCACTCAACATCCTTGTCCAGGTCATAGTTGTTGTTTTCTTAAATTCCTTTTTAAGGAACTGTTGTATGATTTTGGCAGTGTGCTTTGGCAAGAAGAAGAACAAATATTCCTTTTTGCCAAACTTCTGCAGACTGGGAATTATCTTGTCAGCCACTATTTTGTTATAGCCACAGACATCCATGATGCCATCTATAAATGCCATCTCTTCAGCACCTTTTGCACTTGTCCAACCCCATATCATCACACTCCTAGCTCTGTTTTTCACTCAGAACTATGCATTCACTGTGGCAGTCCTGAGTATGCTCATGACAAACATGCTGTACCCTTTCAACGCTCATCTGACCAAAGAATGTGCTCGCCATATGAATTTGGCATCTTTTTGTGTTTTTTAGAAATATTGATATTGATACTGACTATAAATGCTGACAGGAGTCTATCACAGCTGACTCAGGGTGAAGGCAGACTTACCTGGACAGGTCGCCAGTCTATCACAAGGCAACACAGAGAGACAGACAACCAAGCACACTCACATTCACACCTACGGACAATTTAGAATCACCAATTAACCTCAACATGTTTTTGAGGAAGCTGGAGAACCCGGAGAGAACCCACGCTGCACAGGGAGAACATGCAAACTCCACACAGAAGGACCCCCAGGCATCCTCACTGGGACAAACCAGGGATCTTCTAGCTGTGAGGTGATGGTGCTAACCACTGCTCCACCGTGCAGCCCATTTTATAACCATGTTCATGCCAATTAGTTGATATAGCACTTCTGTTGTACACCGTAACTAAGCCTTTTATGATGTACCAATGCTATGAATGATGGTTTTGGTTAGGTTAAGGCTTGTGTTCATATAGAATTGCTCAGTAATGTTTCAGTACATTTGTCATTATGGTTAAAATTATAAACAATGCTGACAAAGTGTTTGATATCTAAAACAAGCAGTGCTTTCCCAATTCCAAAGGTTCTTTGATTCACCCTTCCATCCTGACATCTGTCTTCATCTATCCTCCCTTACGCATCCTCACACAACATCATCCACCTCCTCTTTTGCACCTAATATAATTTATACTGAAAGCTGTTACTGTTGCAAATTAATATTTTTCTTATTCAATATATGTAGATGCATGGTACGTTTAGTGAGTAGACAGTGAGAACCCAAAATGTATAGGTATGCACTTTTTGCATACCTATACATTTTGTCAATTCCATCCAAATAATTCTACATAGTTTATAATTGACAAATTAATGAATGGACTCTGAATCTGATCTTAGGTTTAACTATGATCTGAGGCAACTCGTGATGAGTTTTTACTTTTTATATTAGTGCCAGTGAATTGTGAAACCATATGCAGAATGCCCCTGCCTACAGTGTAATGTCGTGCATAAATTTTAATTAGATATTTAAAAGTATTTGAACTGGCCTGAAATGCAAATGAGACTTCAGGGAGGAACATTTTCAGGTTTTTCAGCAACAAAATGCTGAATGCTGAGTAGGAGGAAGATATGGAGAAGGATGGAAAAGAAGAAGACAGTAGGAAGGATATCAGCAGAGAACAAAAACCATTAAGAAAGCAGGCAACGAACTGGGAAAAGAATCCCTTTACCTTTAGGAATACAACAGTATTTTTATATAGGGGACCTCTACATATGCCCCTTTACAGCATCCCACCAAAAGCTTGTGCCATCCCTTTGCCACCCCATGTAAAATTTTGTAGAGCTGCTACTTGGATGTATGCAGCCACAGTGGTGGTCATGACCAGCTCAATGCCAAATGTGCTGGATGCCATCTGATCAAAGCTGAGTGTTTTTAGTTTAATCTAATTTTCATATTCTTTGAAAAAAAAAAAGTCTTTAAAGTTTACTCTTATGTGAGCAGTGGTTTTCTTCTTAGATTCTTTATGCAATGTTCTTCACACTGTTACAGCAGCACTGTGGCAGAAGTTTCCACATATTGTCTATTTATTTATCCTATAATTACTTTCATTGGAGGGTTATGTTTGGCCCATGGGCCACTGTTTACTGGCTACTGCTCTACTTTTTACCTTAAAAAAATACTGATTCAGCCGGTCTAGAATTTAGTAAAACCAGCACTCAAAATCCAGAATGCTATCCAGCCGTACTGGTCGCCAGTCTATCACAGGGCAACACAGAGAGATGACCAAGCACATTCACATTCACACCTATGGACAATTTAGAATCACCAATTAACCTCAACATGTTTTGGGACTGTGGGAGAACCCAGAGAGAACCCACGCTGCACAGCGAGAACACAGCAACGCCAAACAGAATGATCCCAGGTGTACTAACCGGGCCACGAACCGGGGACCTTCAAGCTGTGAGGTGACCATGCTAACCACCGAGCCACCTTGCAGCCCAGATCCATCCATCCATCCATCCATCCATCCATCCATCCATCCATCCATCCGGGCTCAGGGAAGGTAGCCATCTGCCTTGACTGGTTGGACGAGAGTGGGGATGGAGGGGGATGTAAAAGGATAGCAGATGGAGAGCAGACAAACAATACAAACAGAACAATGAACATTTTGGAGGTCGGTGAGAACAGAAACTGCAGATCAGGGACGTGAAGCTCCAGATCCAGAGACACCTGCAGAAAGAACAAACACAGGACCTTGGGGGAAACACAGAGTTAGTGACATGTAATGGTGATAAATAACTGTATGGAAGGAGAATAGTGAGAGGAGCTTAGTACATCATGGGAATCCCCCAGTAGTCTCAAGCTATAGCAGCATAACTAAGGGACAGTTCAGGTGATCCTGAGCAGCTCTAACTACAAGCTTTATCAAAGAGGAAAGTTTTAATCCTGATCTTAAAAGTACAGAGGGTGTCTGCCTCCAGAACCCAAACTGGGAGCTGAGTCCACAACAGAGGAGCTGATAACTGAAGGCTCTGCCTCCCATTCTACTTCTGGAAAGTCTGGAAACTCTGGAACCACAAGTAGACCTGCAGTCTGAGACTGAAGAGCTCTGTTAGACTGATACGGTACAATAAGGTCTTTAAGGTAAGACGGAGCTGCTCATTAAGAGTTTTATATGTCAGAAGCAGAATGCATTGGGGTAATTGGTTTAAAGGCAGCTGCCTTCCCTAACTATCAACAAAAGACAATTTTTGTTTGTATTTAGCATATGCATATTGGGATAGAATAATGCATAGTGGAAGTTTAGAAACTGTCACTGGAACTGCACAGATAATGAAGAATGAACAAAAATGTCAAACAGGTATAAAGAGGTGCTGGACAGATGCTAGGAAAGATCAGCTGCAACCACAACCACCAAAAATGAAGGAGAACTGTTTTCTGCTCACAGGTGAACATAAGTCACATGTCACATCTGTGCATTTCATCTGGATTATGACCTGAGCCCTCACCGTGACCCCATGGTAGGGTAGTCTGCATCATTGTTTCCTTCCAAACAATTAGGCAGGGCTGTTGTCACCTTAGCTTGAAAGGGCAGTGCAAGATTCAGGAGAGACAGACAAGCAAAGACTTTCTCACTAAAGGTCCCACTAGGTGGATAAAGTGGGTAGAGATGCCTAGAAAACATCTGACCTACATAAAGGTCTGCTCTGGTCACATGCATTACAGAGCTCTCAGTAGCCCTATGAAAACCTCCAGAGACGCACTCGAAGCACAGTTTCTGTTCTTCAGCAAGAATAGATACAGTATCTGCCTGAAAAAGTATCTACTTACTCATATAATGGTTTGTGAAATATTCAAAAAAGGTTTCTTGTGAAGTTAGAGAATATTGACTGCATAATATTAGTCAACAGTGAGGTTGTTTACATCATGTATTATTTATTTAAGAGCATTTTGTATGACATTTAACAATAAGCTGGTACCCTCTGCATTTTCCTCCTGAGCTACATGCCCCTTGTCCTACTCAAAGGTGAAGAAGTTTGCCTCGGGGTCTCCTCTCAGTTGATGAAGCCTGTCATACCTCCAGGAGGCATCCCGGTTATATGCCTGAACCACCTCAGTGGCACCTTTCAGTTTAAGTGGCAGCAACCTCACTCTCCTGTTGGGTCTTTGAGCTACTTACCCCATCCTTATGAGGAGCTCTGACAGTCTACAAAGTTATACGAGTGGCTGGGGCTCAGGTAGTAGAGCCGCTTTTCCAATAATCATAGGATTCCCTTGTTTTGCCCAAACTGTCTTTGGGCAAAATATTGAGTCCTACTTAAGTTGGGAACCTTACACAGCAGCTCTGCAGCCACTGGTGTATGAATATATGTGTGAATGGGTGACTGAGGGAAAAAAAAAAGTGAAATGCTTTGTAAATTACTAAGGAAAAAGTACTATGTACCATTAACAAGGAAATTCATTTTGATGTTTTTTTTTCTTGTCTATATTGTGAATATAGACCTGTCCAGGGTGTCCCCTGCCTTCGCCCTAAGTTGGCTGGGATAGGCTCCTTCTTTCTTCAGTGAACTTTGTAGTGTGTTGTCCACGTCAGTCTAACGATGTTGAAGCATTTCACTGCATATAAGAAAAAAATATCTTTTACAAATATCTGATTGCCATGATTTGCTCAGCAATGTAATTGGCATGGAGAAGTACAGAAAACATACAGAAAACCTCATTAATTTTAGCTAGTGCCTCTTTCACGGTAAACAGAGAATTTAAATAGGTCATGTCTGATAATATCTGTATTTTTTTTTCTTTCTTTATTTTTTTTTGGTTCATTCATTCATTCACTACCTGTAAAAAAAAGTAAGACAAGATTACTTTGTAACACTGCTGTGCTAACAACACCTCAACAATAAACACAATAATTCACTCTTGATTTAAGATATAAGCTTAATAGCTTTGAACCACAACTTCAAGCTCAAATATTGAACGTCAGCATCTAAATCAGGACATTTTGAAAAAAATATGAAGTTTTCAATTGAGATAAAAATGTAGAAGGCTGTATGTATAATGCACATTTGGACAAACTTCTGTTTCACATCTGTCTTGATATTTCATACCCAATACTAAAGGACTTGCATTGGCCTTTGAACCATTTGACTGTGATATTCCCCCAAACTTGATTAGAAGAAAAATATCAGAGAAATACTAAGATGTTTTTTTTTTTCTTTAATTAAATTACAGACCAAAAGTAGCACAGATGAAGCAGCTAAAGCAACTGAGGCAGAAGGGAAGCAGAAGCAGAAGGGAAAATTTGTTGTTAAAATGTTAACAGGCTTATCGATATCAGTACCAAACTACAAGGACACAAGTAGATCTGACAATTACTACAACTGTGCATTTTATTATTGTAAATGAAGATGTTGCTTAGCTGTATGCTTCTGGCTGCAAGACAGTTTTGTCAGAAGGCAAGTAAAAAATTGACATAAAAACATAGTTCAAAGTGATAACTAGACTGACTCTCATAATATTACATAGGAGGCTACGTGTAAGTATGTACAACTTGATGTGCTTCTGTCAAGAAGAGCAAACTCAAATCCTAAAACAATATGAGCAGTTTAAAAAGTAATACAGGCTAAAAAATATTGACTTTGGCTGCTGTAGCCAAAGTCACAAAGGAGAGCAAAATAAATAAATGACAATGTGTAATTAATATGCTTTTTATTATCACTGTCCATTTTTGTACAAGTTGCTTAGATGCAGGTTTTCTATTCAATATTCAGTTTAATTATCAACATCCATCACAAGACCGTATAACAAAATTACAGATGCTGCCCTTTCATGCTGACAAAAGGAATTCATATATCAATAATCCAGAAATATAAATCAAACAATTTCCATGGTGATGTGGGAGATGAATCTCATATTGAGTCTCATTCTTACAGCTGTAAGACACTTAAAAAAAAAAAAAAAAAGCTGCTAAAACAGATTTGAGAGCCAGTAAAGAACAAATGTAAAATACTAATTTAAATGGATAAATAGGCTTATTGCCAATCTTATAAGGTCAATGATCAGGCCATGAGGGTTTGGTATTTTCTGATCAGTCTCTGTTTAAGGATTTTATCGCTCTACAAATGCAGATACAACAGTGAAATGACTTTAAAATGGCTTGCAGCTCTAAAATCTCATTTCTTCTCTTTACACTATCTGTGCACCAAGCTCCTCTGGATCTTCTGATGCTGATGACATTTTTTCCAAGAGAACTGTTTGGTCAGCGAGAGGAGCTTTTATATGCGCTGATCTCTTATCTGGAACAGTTTGGAGTTCAGCATAAGTTGCCATGGAGATGTTCCTGGTAAGGAACCACCGCCGTAGTACTGAAAACTAAGAATTAAACCTGAAGTTACCTCAATAACCTCAAATCCTGCTTCGTAGCACAGAACTGTAGAATGTGTCTGGCTTCCAAAATAGGACACAAGCTTGTTTCAAAGACTACCACACCATGTAAAGCATATAAACCATGATTTCTTCACTACAATAGAACGCACCATACATACCTTGCACACTGCATGACATTGCATACAAGGCTTCTGAAATCAAAACATGCCTTTAGATTCTTCACAGCATTTTTCGAAACTTTTTAGGACTATAACATAAAATTCTGTTTTTCTACACATTATTGGCCTAGATACACAACATACATTTGTTTTGGTTCCTGTTTGTCCCGGTTAGGATGCCTGGGGTCTTTCTGTGTGGAGTCTCCATGTTCTCCCTGTGCAGCGTGGGTTCTCTCCGGGTTCTCCAGCTTCCTCCCACAGTCCAGAAACATGTGTTGAGGTTAATTGGTGATTCTAAATTGTCTGTAAGTGTGAATGTGAGTGTGCTGGTTGTGTCTCTGTGCAGTCCTGGGATAGACTCCAGCCCCACACGACGCTGCAGAGCATAAAGGGGTGTATAGATGATGGAGGGATGGAATTTGATTTCATGTTTTAGTGCACAACAGTAGACGGTAACATACAAATTAAGGCGCACAGAAAGCATGTAAATCTTGGTTATTCTTAGCTACACAGTTTTTGTGGAAACACTTGCAGAAAATACTACAATAATTCAATAATTAGTCACAGCAAATTGAAAACCCAGACAGGTGCCAATGTGGCACTGTAGGCTGCAGTTGCTTTGTTGGAGATGCTCTTAAAGTTAACTGCATTTTATATCTATATATATATACATGTGTCCTTTTGAGATGAAAATCCCACAGACATTTTTCTTGCAGATGCGAGAACAAACAGTAATGTAGAGTGTGAACAAAATGTGCCTTCACCATTCTGTCCCGCACTGTACAAGCACGCTGAAACCAGAGTGGACGACCCAATAGCTCTAAAGGGTCAGCACACTTCACTGACACAGAGTTGTTTTCCCATCTAACCACATAGTCAACATCAGTTTTAATTATCCATGTTTTGAAATCTGGACAAATGGAAGGAGAGCATCGAGTGATCCTCAAGGTCTCACACATACTTATTTACAACAGTATAAAGTCCAAAAGAAAATAAATAAATACTGTGACTAATTTGACTATCTCTCATGTAGACAACATAATATACAGTAAGCAGTCAACATAATGCTGTGTTTTTGAAGTAACTCAGTCTCAGTTTTTTCTGTCATTGGGTATCAGATAAAAGGAATGGACTGTGAGAAGTTGACTGAAAAGACAGGAAGTGAAGCCTCCAACTCCGCCCAGTCTAATTCTGTTTGCTGTCAGGCTGAGCCACACTGCAATTATCAGACTGAATGGTGCCTGTAGACCATAATTGCTTTGTTTTTCAATTATTTCATGAGGCTCTAGTAATTTACTTCATTCTATTAAAATATGCCAATTAGACATTATAATTACAGTTTTCACTGTATCACTTTTTGCTGTCACTAAAAAGATGTAATACTGCTATTAGGCAAGAGCATGCAGACAGTTTAATATTACCCATGCAGATTCACTGCTGTCTGTTTGGAATTAATACAGATGTGGAGAAACAGCCACTTTTTCACATTTTAAAATAAATGAAATTGTTCACTCAATAGCTAAGAAGAAATAGAAAAGCAAGACTATGGCTGCTTGCCACATCTATCATTATACACGGTGCATAGAGAGTTAGGTTTAGGTAACAGAAGCACTTTAGTATAGGTCAGGGAAGCACTGTTTTAAATGTGAATGAACACCTTGGATATAAACTGTGAATTAGCTCATGCTATCACTTGTTCCATTAGACCTCCAAATAAATATATTGCAAACTCATCCCAAACCAGTTCTACAGAAACAATGGCAGAGAAAAACAGAGCGTGGTTTGGAATTAATAACATCAATACTTTGTTTATAAAAGGAACAAAACAACAATACTTTCAGTGCTTGAGACTATGAGGTTACCACACCAATTGTACACTGGACGTACAATTAATTAACATCTGCAAAAAAAAAAAGAAAAAAATGTTTTCACCCTCCTAAACAAGCTGTGAAATCTGTTTTAGTAGATAAGAATGGATGCCATGAGATACTTCTTCATAGGTGAAGTTGTGGAATCCATTTATTTATTTTTTTCATACAATATCAGACTCTATTTTCAGTGGCAGATCTGAAGTCGTCATCCTTGTGAGAACAACTTCAGAATACACAGTGAAAAAAATGGAATAAGTTTGAAGGATTTAGAATATATAGCAGAAAATGTTATTGGTATATCATTGTTAAAATGCATTAGCAATTATTCAATTTTGGATGTTTTTGAAACTATTTTGATATCATCATACATGATATTCAAGAGATTTGATATTACCTGACAAAATAGTATTTTTTTCTTAACTACTACGAATATCAAACTTATTTATTGTATATAGTTTTGTACTCGGGTGTAGAGGTGACTGCCAGGATACTAAATGTAGCTCTTCAGTATTTTACATGGCGTGGTTTTGATGACTACAAGCAATTCTTGCCTGACAGTGGGAAAGACGTATACATGACAGTCAAGGTTTATTGACTCTATGGACATATTACCTGTGGTTCAATGTTATGTGCCCCACAAATAGATAATTTGCATATGACACTACAGACTGACTGTATGCCTTTACACAATGAGAATTATTCAGGCATTTGGTTATAGTACAGTATTGGCAGATTTTTATCTTGTACAGTAACTTTAAGCACAGTAATTTTAGGAGAACAAACTGACAAACGAACAACAAAAAGGTTAGGGTAGCTGTTTTTAGTTTGTGTATAGTTTGACTGATGAAAATAATCAAAGCCACTAGGGTCAGTTATAATGTGCTCTGAGTTATGTCTATTATTGTCTTTTATTTGGTGCCCAGTTTATTATTTAGTTGTTTTTTTTTCCGCTGATGAAGATGGCAGAGCTGTAAAAACATAGAGCCTATGGAAGTCAGTGTCAGATCAAGGTGGGGACACCAAACTCTTAGATGAAATTTCCAAATACGACCATCCTTATTCTCTCTGCTGCTCCTTGACACCACAGCACTTCCTGGGAGATGCCCACTTTGTTATTGTAAGTGGTGCATTAGGGGAAATTCCGGATTAATGAACATATAAATATTTGGATCATTTTTAGAGTGAGGTGGCAGTTGGAATAAACATTACCCTTGTTTTTAAACCTTTTAGCAGAAGACTAGGGATGACATCTCACTGCGGCAAATGAAAATGCAAACTTTAATGGATGGTAGCCTGAGCTCCTCCCCCACTCTTTACGTATGTATTGACCTGCATGACTATTTGGTCATTTTTCTCCATGGATAGCAATGACACATAACCTGAAGTTTTCTGTAGCCTAAACCTAGAAGAGGTGGTAAAGCAAAGGTGATCAGTCATTGCTTTTTTGCACAACCCAGCAAGAAAATCTCAAGTTTGCGTTGCATCTCCTTCAATGTTTCCTCGATGTAGCCATTACATCCTGATATTTTGTTGGAAAATATTGGCCTGCTAGTGGCCCTAAATGAAGAGTGTCTTACTGTACATACCTAATTTCATTAAAGAGACAGTACTATCTGTGTTTCAGCTATACTGAGCATTGGTATTTTGTTAAAATTAAAATAAATAAATAAATAAATAAATAAATAAATGAATAAATAAATAAATGCATACATACATACATAGTTTTAAAGAATGGACACACTGAACTGAATTTACTTACATTTTGATAATTCCACCATTTTTCAGATATTTACATGAAATATCAGAGTCATAAATTTTGTTATTTAAGTTTCAGCATGAAGTTTTTTATTAGTGATTCAATTTCACAATTAAGCGTTAAGAAGTTGGTAAGATTCAACTTAATGTGTGTTTGTTAAAAAAACAGACTCAGTGACCAGTATCATCCTGGAAAGGCATTGCAAAAAAAATAAAAGAAAAAAAGAAATATTGATTAATGTCAAAATCAACTGCCTCATATTGTATAGGAGCCCCTTGTGCCATTAAAACACCTTTGACCTGTTGACTCATGGACCTTAGGGGATCTCAGGGGTGTCCTGTGGTGTCTGGCACCAGAACAGTGGCAGCAGAGGCTTTTGGTACTGGGGTTGCAGGGTGAGGCCTCCCTGGATTGGGCTCTTTGTCGTGTTTATGCTGGGGAAGGCTGCTATACTGCGGATGATCCTTTTTTGTGTCATTGCAACCAAGGTAGAGCTGAAGGCTGAGCACGGCCTTAAGTGACAGCCTTACCGACATTCCCAACACCTGACAAGAAGCATACCAAACCTGGAAAGCAAACCGGGGACCACCATCAGACACAAAGTCTTGGGGAATGACATGTTCGTTTGTAAAGTTGCCAGCCTCCCTGTCACCACCTCTGCTTGGCTGGCAGTCTCCTTCCCCTCTTTTCCTTCTTTCCTTTTCTGTGGACGTGCTCAGATTTGTGTGTGTGTGTGTGTGTGTGTGTGTGTGTGTGTAGGTGTGTGTGTGTGTGTGTGTGCTTGAATAACATTCTAATCAGCTAGAATAAGGACACCTGCGCCGGAGGCCGTTTATCGCCAATCATCACCTCGCTGCATTGAGCCCTGGCTATGCTATGCAACTAATACATGACTATTCAGCACCGTTGAACACAGTCAGTCAGCTCAGGCCATGCTAACCTTGCTTTTTGGTACTTTAACTTGATTTAATTAAGGCAACTTTGGATTCCCCCTCGTTTGAATTTATAAGGTCTATACCTTACCATCCATCCATTATCTATACACTGCTTAATCCTCACTAGGGCCGCTCAGGGCAAAGCCAGGGGACACCCTGGACAGGTCACCAGTCTATCGCAGAGCCACACTCAGAGACAGACAACCAAGCACACTCACATTCATGCTTACGGACAATTTAGAATCAACATGTTTTTGGACTGTGGGATGAAGCTGGAGACCCCGGAGAGAACCCACATTGCACAGGGAGAACATGCAAACTCCACGCAACAAAATCCTGGGTGTCCTCATCGGGACACGAACCGGCAACCTTTGAGGTAATGGTAGGAAATAATGGTGCTAACCACCAAGCCACCATGCAGCCCTATACCTTAACATGTTTAGCGCTAAGTGATGACACATGTTGTTAACTGGGCTATACAAATAAAATTGAATTGAATTGAATTGAATTGAATAATACTCTGTCCAGTTCTCTGCCTTGATCATCTCCACCATGCTAGAATTTTTTCCAAGTACACAGCTTCGCTCCAGTCAGTGTAACTGTAGATCTCTTTTCTGGATCTTCAGTTTGCCTTCACCTCACGAGCCTCCCAGATCACATCCCCCCCCATCTTCCTGGTCCACAGATTTCCCAACTGTTCTCCCCCTACCCCGACTTGTCAGCAAAGTTTGAGCCTAGCATTAATCTTGTAAAGTATCCAATGTCACTAATTTCCACCAGTGTGTTTCTGTTCTGTAACATAAGTCTAAACATTAGTTTCCACCAGTGTGCTGTTCTTTTCTGTAGCATTAGTCTGATACTGTTACTTGACTTGTATTACTTGGTTCTGGTCACTTCCCCCCCACCCCGTTCTTGTTATCTGTGACAATCTGACAATCCCCATTCCTAACCTTGTTTTGATAACACCATGCCACTTTCTTTTAGCTCTGTTTCAGCTTGGCCTTCTTTCCGGCTTTGTTTGTAGGTAGTCAGTTTGTGCAACCTGTTCCTATAGACGCTGTAGTTTTGAGTTTTGTTATATCTTGTATTCTTGTAGTTAATCATTTATTTAATACCCCCTTGAAGTGATTCATTACTTGTGTTTCCTGCTCCACTTCTTATTCCTCGATTCAGACAACCCTAATGAAGAGCAAGAAAAGGAGTGCCGCCACCTTGCCCGGAAGAGGGAAACCGGGGCACCCCCCTGGAGCCAGGTCTTGGGGGGGAGCTCGCCGGGGAGCGTCTGGTGGCCGAGCCTTGGGGCACCGTGGGGTTTGGTCGGGCACAACGTGAAGAAGCAACACGGGGCCACTTCCCAGAGGACCCACCACCCTCGGGGAAGAGGATCGGGGTCGGGTGCTATGCCCACCGGGTGGTAGGCAGGAGTGGGCGTCCTGCCTACGGAGGGAGGTCTGGGATGACCTGCTCCGCCTACTGCCCCCGTGACCCGACCCCGGATAAGCGGAAGACAATGGATGGATGGATGGATGGATGAATGGATGGTATTACCTTCAGAAGAAGACAGACCGGTGACAAAATCAATTGCAACGTGAAACCAGAGGTAGTGTGGGATGGGATACTTTCGTGGTGATTACATGAGAGGAGGTTAATGGGGTTAGTGCGGTGAGTAACACAGGGTACAAGTTTTCCATTAAGTGCAAAAATAGCAGTGATGAGCCTGGTCTTTTGGCAGTGAGGGACATTTGTTCATGACATGACCAGAGAATCCATGGTAGATGCAGAGCCCCCGATTTACCCTTCACTGGTGCTCTACAGGTGGTACTGTTCTCAGCATGGAGCTTACAAGTGTCAATAAATTAATGTAGGGGGTGTTCTGCCATTCTTCAGACTGTTTTTTTTTTTTTTCTTTCAGTGGCCGTTTGCTGGAAGGGTTGTGTTGCTTTACTATTCTTTTCAATATGTCAAAGTGCTCTGTTGGGTCTAAGTCAGGTGACATACTTTGCCACGTCATAGTCACAGTCACATCATAAACTCTTGTATAATTTAGGCAGTGTGCTTTGGATCATTTTCATTCAGGAATTTTCCTCTACTGTCAAGTTTCTGCAAACTGGGAGTCATTTTGTCAATTATTTTTTGGCGTATCTGTAGGTATTCACAGTGCCATCTATAAATGTCATCTCCCAAACCCCTTTTGCATTCAAGCAGCCCTATATCATCACATTCCTATCTCTGTGCTTTACTGTCAGGACTATACTTTATACACTGTGGTAGTCCTAGCCAGGTTCACAGCTAATATGCTGAACCCTGTCTGAGCCATCAAAACATTTGTCTTGGTCTTGTTTGACCAAAAAATGTGCTTCCAATGTGCACTAGTCTTTCTTCTTGCAATTTAGGAAAGTTTAATCCTGCAGTTTTGTGCCAAAGACGAGGCAAGATTTATTTTTTTTCCTTATCACTGTCCATAGAGGTTGATGTTATGCAAAATTCTTTGCTCTGTCTCAGCTATTATGGAATCCACTGATGCCACTGACTCCCACTGATGGTAGACATGTGTGAAGCTCTTGACCATCTATTTTTCAGAGCGAAATTGTACAAATAGCGCACTGTCAGCTGCATCATCATTAGGAAGACACTACTGCAGCTCTAATTAGTGGTACTACGGCTTTTTGCTACCTGAAGATTACTGCTGAAACTCAATTTTCACTGAATTTTAGTTGGTGACCGATCTTCCTGTATCCATCATCAATGCGTAGCCATGATGCAGACGTGCAGAAAGACCCAACCAATAGGCCCAAAATGGAGATTCTGGTTTTGAGA
The DNA here is from genome assembly GCF_000690725.1 of Stegastes partitus. NCBI lineage: Eukaryota > Metazoa > Chordata > Actinopteri > Pomacentridae > Stegastes > Stegastes partitus. Next base: position 255,379 of record NW_007578047.1, on the reverse strand, counting down.
AATTTAATATGTATTCATTAAATGAATTTCAATCTCTGCTCAATGATATCTGCACATCCATTTTAAAGCTGCTTTAAAAAAAAAAAAAAAATTCCATGAAAAATTTTTCTCAGGGTGATGCTTGCTAATCAATGTCAGGCAGGGGGGACAACAAACCAGTTTAAAAATGGTTGGCTCCCTTTAGACTTTGCTGATAACTT
>NW_007578047.1:242496-246104 GCF_000690725.1 Stegastes partitus | reverse complement strand
ACAGCATTGTAATGAAAAGTACAGTACTTACACCAAAAAACAACGAGCTGTTCTCTTCTCTGAATGTCCTGATGAACAACAGTTGCCCGAATTTCATCGATAATAATTGTTCTTGGTCATCCTCATCCTCCACCTTCTCCTTCATCACCTCTCACACGAACTCTTCCTCTTCTACCCCTCTGTATGTTTCCATTGTAGATTAATGCCCATGTGCCACCTGGGCACTGTGAACTGACTTTTATCCTGCCTAGTTGGTCTGATCACATCATTAGAAACACGTGTTCAATTTTGAGTTGTGTGTAAACGATGACAGCTGTGTTGGAGATGTGTTCACATTTTGCTGCCAGTGTTTACAGTTTTGCAACACAAGTGTATAACGGTGTGAAAAGTGTTTTGTGATTGAGAGTGTGTTTAAGGTTTTGCAAAGGTTTTGCAGATGAGTTTTGCAAATTAAGTCTAAGTACCTGAACAGTGTTTAAGGTTTTGCCAAGAGTGTTTGATTTGAAAAATGAGTTTAGCCATTGAGAATTTGATTCAGAGAATGGGGTTTAGTGTTTTAGCAACTGGGAAAAAGTGTAAAAAAATACCAAAAAAACACACAAAACAACCAAACAAACATGCTTTTACTTTGTCATTGTGAATTATTGAGTGCACTGACTGATTCATTCAAACGTAAATAAAAAATGTCCAAAAAATGAAGGAATCTAAATAGTTTCTGAATACCTGTATATTTGTGAAGTTCATAAAATTCTGTTATCGTTGACACTGAATCAGTCATTCAAATATATGATTTTGGGGGCTAAAGTTATTGGATTTAGACACATCATGACATGTGCTGCTTTCACTAATTTTGCAAGAGAGTTACAATTTTAGAGAGTTAAAGCCTGCATTGCACTCTCAGTTTAACATTTGAACTATCAGTGTCATGGTCCAGGGTATTTGTTTCACTTTGGTCACTTTCCTTGGGTGTCATGTTTTCTTTGACTTCCTGTCATTACTGTTTTCCCATCCTTATGACTGTCTTCTCTTTCCTGAATGACAACAAGGACTGCTCAGACACTTAGCTGACTGGGGTTACAGAGATTAGTTTGAACAATATGAATCTAGCAGGTGTAGGAATAGGAGTCTGAAAGCCACCAGAGGATGAGCAGCAGTAAGACCAGTAATGGTGGTGCTCCAGAAGCTTTGTGACCAGGTCTAAGTGTAGCTGGTTGTTCTGGAGTGAGTTTATAAGTTTTACTGGAAGGCCGGTGGAGAGCGAGGCAGGTCAGAGAACTGGTAGCAGTATAACCAAGAGTTAGCAGCAGAACCATCACAAACTAGCAGAATGTGCAAAGAAGCCTGAGCTTGACTGAGTAGAAGGTGAGTTTACATTATCACAGACAGTGTAAGCTTAAACTGATCCTTTTATGATCCAGCTGCCTGTGCCACTGTCTTCACTCTTGCAATTACTTCTCACAGGAGCAAGCCCATGAAAAGAGAACTGGAGAGAAACAGAGAGAGAGAGAGGGAGAAACAGAGTATGAAAGAGAGAGAGAGAGAGAGAGAGAGAGAAAGTGGAAGACAGAGCTACCAACTAGGCAGGGGCACAGGCAGGAGCAAAGGCAGGAGCAATGAGACTCCCAAGGTGCCTTTGGTTATTGTGTGTGACCCTGCCCTCCTCTGTTACCACCACCTTTAAGTTTATATAAGCCACCTTTTGTTCATTCTATCTGCCTATGTGTTCAGTGGCAGCATATGGATCCTGTTTCTTGAACTGAGACTAAATTGTAACACTTGTAAGACTTAGAATAATAAATGTGCTATGATTGATTTGTGAGTGGTAAATCTGAGCGCTTGCTGAGAGCGTTGCATGGTTGGTCTAACCATCATGCAAAACAGCATAAAATGGCAATTAAAATTGCACAAGCCAGCTGCATCATGTCGATCTGTGCTCTGATGGTGGCTCGACATCTTTAGTCTACTAGTATTTGCTTATTGTTCTCATCATTACATGGATGTTTTTAAAATGGTCGGGGAGTCCAAAAATAAACACGGACAGCAACACAGCTTCTACAGCTGCAGACACCAAGCAGATCATGGAGACAACATGAACGTTACCTGCAGCAAAGTCTTAATAAAGACTCCAGCTAAAGTAAGCCGAGGAGTCTCAGTGTCAGTGTCTACTGCCACTGGCTCACTCCCACCTATTGACTTGTCTCCATCCTTTGGCCCGAAATTTCAACAAGTACCAACAAATGTCAGTGAGGATGGTCCTGTGAGTTTAAGAAAATATCCAATTCATCTATACCACGGAGTAAGGAATGCATTTTTAGCTTGTAATATAAAAAAACAGAATGGCTACAATATTTATGTAGAAATTATATTATACACTGCTCAAAAAAATAAAGGGAACACTAAAATAACATCCTAGATCTCAATGAATGAAATATTCCAGTTGAAAATCTTTATTCATTACATAGTGGAATGTGTTGAGAACAAAATAACATAAAAATGATCAATGTGAATCAAAATTATTATCCCATGGAGGTCTGGATTTGGAGTCACACTCAAAATAAAAGTGGATAATAACATCACAGGCTGATCCAACTTCAGTGGAAATTCCTCAAGACAAGTCAAAATGAGGCTCAGTAGTGTGTGGCGTTCACGTGCCTGTAGGACCTCCCTACAACACCTAGGCACACTCCTGATAAGGCAGGATGTTCTCCTGAGGGATCTCCTCCCAGACCTGGATTAAAGCACTAGTCAACTCCTGGACAGTCTGTGGTGGAACAAGACATGATGTCCCAGATGTGCTTAGTTGGATTCAGGTCTGGGGAACGGGCCGGTCAGTCCATAGCATCAATGCCTTCATCATGCAAGAACTGCTGACACACTTCAGTCACATGAGGCCTAGCACTGTCATGCATCAGACGGAACCCAGGGCCCAGTGCATCAGCATACGGTCTCACAATGGGTCTAAGGATCTCATCTCAGAACCGAATGGCAGTCAGGGTACCTCTGGAGCCCATGGAGGCCTCCAAAGAAATGCCTCCCCACACCATTACTGACCCACCACCAAACCGGTCATGCTGGAAGATGTTGCAGGCAGCAGAACGTTCTCCACGGCATCTCCAGACTCTGTCACGTCTGTCACATGTGCTCAATGTGAACCTGCTCTCATCTGTGAAGATCACAGGGCACCAATGGCAAATTTGCCAATCTTGGTGTTCTCTGGCAAATGCCAATCGCCCTGCACGGTGTTGGGCTGTAAGCGCAAGCCCCACTTGTGGACGTTGGGCCCTCATACCACCCTCATGGAGTCTGTTTCTGAGCAGAATCATGCATAGTGGCATGCTGTAGGTCATTCTGCAAGGGTTCTGGCAGTGCTCCTCCTGTTCCTCCTTGCATGAAGGAGGAGGTAGTGGTCCTGCTGCTGGGTTGTTGCCCTCTGTTATGGCCCCTGCCGTAAGAATTCGGCTTGTTGTTTTTGGGACAGAGTGAGAGCTCCTCTTGTTTTCACATCTTTGCTTTTCTTTCATTCATGAGCAGTCCAGGATCTTCCCTTGGAACACCCGGAGGCTCGGGATTGATCAAACCACCAGAAGAGGCGGTATTTAAGCACCCTC
>NW_007578047.1:235062-241891 GCF_000690725.1 Stegastes partitus | reverse complement strand
TCTTTCATTCATGAGCAGTCCAGGATCTTCCCTTGGAACACCCGGAGGCTCGGGATTGATCAAACCACCAGAAGAGGCGGTATTTAAGCACCCTCTTCCTGCTGGCGTGGGAGAGAGTCACCTTTTTGCGCCGGCAGAGACTCGTGTCCCTGAAAAACATCTTTGGTCTTGTCTACTGCTTAGTATTTAGACTTCTCTTAACAGTGTGTGTTGGTGGTTTCAAAGAATTTAGGTTGTCTAGTATTAAAAGATGAAGATTCTTATGTTAGTCAGAAGCAGTAGGGGTGGACTGCCAGTTTTGTTTAAATTCGTTTTTTCCTGTTTTTTGCTTACTCTAGGGAGGGAGGCTAGCAAATGTATTTTGGTTTATTTCTGTTCCTCCAGGGTTTAGTTTAGGTGGTTGGTTAATTAGATAGTTTGTTTTGTTTGTTGTTTTGGCCTTAGTCCACCCTGAAGCCAGGCTTCTATTGTTCAGTTTTTTTTTTTCTCTTTTGTAAATGTTTGTTTTTTGTGTAAAATTGTAAATATATACATTTTGGTGGCAATAAATTGCCTAATTTCACCCTATTTTTCTTGCCACGTGTCCTTTTATGCTATGTCCCTGCACCCCTAGACCAGGGACGTAGCACCTTCCTACAGCCCCCTCCACATCTCCTGGTGCACTGGCCTGTCTCCTGGTATCTCCTCCATGCTCTGGACACTGTGCTGAGAGACACAGCAAACCTTCTTGCCACAGCTTGCATTAATGTGCCGTCCTGGATGAGCTGCACTACCTGAGCAACTTGTGTGGGTTGCATACACTGCCTCATGCTACCGCTAGGGCTGAGAGCACTGACAAAATGCAAAAGTGACCAAAACATCAGCCAGAAAGGATGAGAACAGAGAAATGGTCTGTGATCACCACCTGCAGAATCACTCCTTTATAGGAATTGTCTTGTTAATTGCCTCTCGTTTCCACCTGTTGTCTGCTCCATTTGCACAACAGCAGGTGAAACTGATTCACCATCAGTGTTGCTTCCTGATTGGACAGGTTGATTTCACAGAAGTGTGACTGACTTGGAGTTACATTGTGCTGTTTAGGTGTTCCCTTTATTTTTTTGAGCAGTGTATTTTGTTTGTTTAGGTACACTTTCGATTTCACGATTTCTAATCAGATGGCAATGCAGCTGTTTTATTAAAGTTTAACAANAAAAGGGAAAGAAGGGAGGAGGGGAAAATGTGTGGAGAATGAGCCCATTTGTTTTGGTCTGAGATGCTGCTGCTTTAGTGTGGCATCCGGTGGCTCTATAGGTTAAACTGTGGTATGACAGAAATACTCAAAAAATATAATGGGAATGAAAGATAAAATACATGATCTAAACTGACTGCACAGTGATAAAACAAATAGAAGACGTTCGGTTCCCATCCTCACTTTAACTTAAAGTCCCATCTTTTTTTGGTATTGGTATGGCATTTTATTTGGAAACATGGCATTTTTAAAAAACAATTCTATCTGACCACCAAAACTCATCCACACAACATAGAGACCCCCATAGAATCGTAGCCTTATTGTAGTGGAGTGGTGTCAGTGTCCCTGTGATCCTAGGAGCTATGTTGCCAGAGGCAAATTGTTCCCAAGCGAGAGGCCAGACAAACAGCGATTTAAAAAATCTCTGTGACTTTGTCACACACATGGCGTTAGGACCTTGCCCAGAAGTTGGAGACCCACAGTCGCTCCTGGAGCCAGGCCCAGAAGGGGAACTGGTCAATGAGTATTTAGTAGCGAAGTCTTGGTTACTAGATACCCACTCACTTGGCTCTGTCAAATGTGTCGGGGTCAAGTGCGGTATAAGCCAGGCAGCAGGTGTGGCAGGCACCTAGGCATGCTGATCCACGGCATCGTAGATTTGCTGTTGAGACCTGGAATGTCACCTCTGGCTGGGTGGTTGGAGTTGGTGCAGTTCCAACAAGATAAGTTGGGCTCACCTCCACACACAGCCAAATTTCTGGAAGCAAACTCCTGGAGAGGGCTTACACTCTCTCCTTTTTTGGAGTTAAGCAAAGTGGGATACCCACCAACCACGGACTGACTGCTGCTGTGTTGAAGTTTTTCACCTGACAGCAAGAGGGATACCTCTCTGTATCTGCATGTTACTTAGGGGAAAACTCTGACTGTTGTGCTTATGTGTTGAACCTTAGCTCGGAGTACTTGGCTTTCTAGTGTGACAGCAACCTAAGAACCCACTGGTGGACACCTTCAAGGAAGAAAGTGGTAAGGCTGAAGAAGTAGGCCTTCTGGGCTTGCTGAAGAGGTCAAAAACCTGAAGAGGTTATTGGAATTTGACCAGACAGTATTGTGTATTGGGAGAAGGCCTATGATCATGTCCCCTGGGGCACCATGTGGGGAGTACTGCACTAGTATGGGGTGCCTGGGCCCTTGCTATATTTCACCTGGTCCTTGTACAATTAAAGTGAAAGCTGTGTTTGTATCCTGGGGACAAGTCAAACTTGTCTCCAGTGGTGTTAGGCTTTGCTAATGTTGCCCATGGTCTCTCATCCTGTTTGTTGTATTCAAGGACAAAATCTCAAGGTGCAGCCTAAGTCAGGATGTTGCCTGACTTGAGTAGTCATGTCTCATCTTTTTCAGATGATGCAGAATAGAATAGTCTTTATTAGTCCCACAAGGAGAAATTTGCAATGTGGTGCTGTTGCCATCTTCAGACCAGAATCTTCAGTGCACTGGGGTGGTTTGTAGCCCAGTATGAAATGGCCGGGATGAGAGTCAGCACTTCCAGGCAGAGGCCATGGTTCTCTGCCAGAAACTGGTGGATTGCTCCACTCTAATTTGGGGGTAACTTAGGCTCCTTGGGGTTTTGTTCATGAGTGATGGGGGAAATGGAATGTGAGATGGACAGGCTTGGTGCAGCATCCGCAGTACTACAGGTGACCATAGTGTTGAAGAAAGTGCTAAGCTGGTTGGGAATGGCTGTGTTTACCAGTCCAGCTTCATTCAATCCCACCCTTATCATCATGAGCTTCAGGTTGTGACTGACAGAATGAGATTACGGATACAAGCCGAAATGAGTTTTCTCCAAAGATAGGATAAGGATCTCAGTGTGAAAACTTGGAGTAGAGTTGATGGTCCTTTGTGTTAAATAGAGACAGCTGAGGTGTTTTCAGGTCAGGAATGAGTCCTGGGCACTTTCCTTAGCTGGGGAGAGGACATCTAGAATGAGCTGCTTAGCCTGCTACCACTGTGACCTGACCCTGGATAAGCAGAAGAAAATTAATGAATGGATGGATGGACAATATGGGGACTGGATGAACCCCTGTTGGGCCAGCTCTGACCTGTCTGTGGATTCCAGGCAAAGTGGAGGTTGTTGCATCAGCCTTTTAGCCTGACCACTATGCAATCAGGCAATCTGAGTAGAGAGAGGCTTCTGTCTGACAAACACACACACACACACACACACACACACACACACACACACACACACACACACACACGGCAGCACACTGCCAGTAGCATCCAACCTGCTCAAACACACTCTGTATCCATCCATCCTCCCCATTTACTGCCTGAGTAAATCTCTTCTAATCTGATGAGCAAAGCAGATTTGACTCCATTTGCTACCCATGTCATGATGCCACCCACCGGACTAAAAAGAAACCATCTCTTTACTAGACTTCAGCATTGCCTCCCTTGCATGTAAACTATCATTGTTTGTTTACTCCTTAGAGCTGCTGTGTGTAATCATCGGACCTCTAAGTCTATGACTGTTTTTTGGTTAGGGTGATGAAACATTGATTTACAGAGGTCTATAGGCAATGTCTAGAAATTAATGAACGAGCATGGAGAGACTGAGGTCATTGTTCATCACGTGACGCACTACTGAATGTGCTTTATAGTTGGAAAGAGAAAGGCTGTTGGGAACATCGTGGAAACATCAACACCAAGTGGACTCAAGACTGTAAAGTCAAATTATGATCCTGTGTATGTTTCCTTTTTTAAGTTAATTATTCATTGTTTTGTATGTGTTGACGCTCTTAATTTTGTTTAATATTAACCAGGATAATAATAGCAGCAAATATATATTACATATAATGATCAATTCTGCAAGTTAAGAACTAATGCACTAACACACCGATTGTGTTTGGTTCAGTCCAGCTTTGTCAGTCGTCTGCATTGACCATCACACTGCAATTTCACTTAGTGGACCATTTCACCCTTGTCCATTAATTGTCACCTCCCTCCACTAGGTAAATCACTTATCTACCTGTTATCTATCTCCAACTCTCTCTATGTGTATTTATTACCTGCCTCCAACTCTGGCTTTGTAATTATTGTCACAGTCACAGGTTGTCATTGGTCATTTTTTATTTGGTTTGTCAGTCTCAAGGGGAAAGGAAGCAACTTGCAGTGCTAAATAATAAAGCCAATGTGAAAGTGCAAAACATTGCAGTACTTACAAGGGCCACTTGAAGCTGTTTCAGAAGCAAGTCTTCTCCTACAGACACAATGTTACAGTTTTTCTCGATTGTTCACACACATTTCCTGAAAGCATGCCTCACACTCTCAGAACTCTACACACAAATAAAAAAAACACACACACAATGGGCAAAACCCTTCAATTCTCCTGCAAAATGAAACTTTACATTCAAAACAATCTTATTTCTTCTCAAAATAGTATTTTGTTTTCAAATGACACACACAAACCACCATATGAATAGACATTTATAAGAACCAGTTGAACACTAATGTGCTCAATGTAAAACACTATGAGGACTGGAAAATACTTCTTGTCCATTCATCATAATGACTTAGGCCTTTATTTTGTTCCGTGTTACACTTACTACAGACAGTACATACATAAGTGTGTTGTAAAATATTTTAGAGTATTGTTTTTATACTCAGAACACACAAATACAATGTTTTATTCTTCCCACAAAAACAATGTACACAGTGTAGATCCCAGCTAAAGTTGCACATACAGTGGTCTACATACAAAACAACAGAAGAAATTATTGGATACAGTTAGAGTATAAAAAACAAAAAGATACAGTGTTGAGAGTATGCATCAGTCATAGGATTGTACAGGACTTACTTGCACATAGTTATATCGCAATTCTTCGACTCTTTCTGAATTGCATTCAAATGCACCGTATAGACCTGCTTCATCATTATTTCTGCATAAGACACGGTCCAGTGTTGATAAGCTTACTGTATCAATATACTCAAATATCTCGTTGTTTTCTATTATTTTTCTTTGTATTCGCTGTAATGTTATGGCGTTATTTTCTAGGACCATGTTCATGATTTCAGTTTCCTGTTCAGGAGAAGACATTCCCGACCACTTTGTGTTGGTAATCTTTCAGTTCTGCAATACAAATAGTTAAATACTGTAAATTCTGTGTAGGAATACAAAATAGGAATACATTTCTTAAATACTTGAAACATACTTTATTTTTACAGTCCTACAGATCAGATCACAGGCAATACTGTACTACTGTACTCATTGAGTACTATATTGATATGTAGTACTGCAATTTTCTAGTGATAGTAGATTGCTCACCTATTCTCATTTCGGAAAGTCCAGATGATGGATGCTCCAGTGGACCAGCTCAAATTTGGCTGTACCCTTTGCCCAGCCTCCCTCATTGTTAGACCATGGTGACCACATGATCTAAAAAAAACTGTGTCTCAGATCTCATCAGAGATTACGGTCCTCAACTCATCCTCATCCTTGTCCTCTTACTCCTCTGACAATGCCTCTGTTGCCAATGTTGGCATCCATTGCTCCAGAACAGAAGAGCTTGTTGCCCTTTTATGCTAAAGCTCTGATTGCCAATTGTAAAACAGTGGGGCAGGTGTTTGCCCATGTGATGAGTCGGTGTGCATACTAGGGTAATTAACTGTAGATTTTTGAACGATTGTGTGTTCCTTGTGAAAAAAAGAGATTTTCTTCATGAAAAATATGTCAAATGCAGAGAATTGTGTTTAGTGTTTTGAAAAAAGTGTGTTTTAGAACTGCAGTTTGAGTGTAAAGCAGGAACTGTGCTTGTAGTTTAGCAGAATTGATTCAGGGGTTGGTGCATGAGATACATGTTGTGGTCATTGTGTCACAACTACCAGGATTTGTGTGTAAACAATTCAGAAAAACTGTAAAATGTCCAACTTTACAGCATAAAAAAAATGTGCACAGCCAACAAAAACGTTTTGGTCTGTATAACTAATGTTACTGTTCATGACAACTATACAGGAAGGAATTTTTACATAACTCAGCTGTTTACATTTTTACAAGACCTAATGATGTTCATAATTAAGAACATGGTCACTTTTGGTGACAGGTGAATGTTGTCATAGGTCAGTCCATGGCATTTGCATGGCCTGCCTCAGCTCCACATCTTTGCTCATGTTTGGCTTTGCCAGCAGTTAGGAGGAGTCAGGCACTGAGATGCAAAATGGCTCTTCAATAACTTACAGGTGAAGAGTTTGCCCATCTTTCCATACAGTCAATGTTTTTTTTGTTTGTTTGTTTGTTTTTTATGTGTCCCAGCTTGAGGGCAGACAGCAACGACAGAGAAGATCAAGAGTGGAAATATGAACATAGACATGCTGTGATCAAAAATTTTGGGGATTCTTTGTAGGACACATGCACAGAGTGCATTACTGTCTCGCACTTGCAACACGTGTGAGCAGTAACTGTCACAAGTCAGGATGCCTTAATATAAAGGGCAATGTGACCGTATGCAAAGACCAGTGCAGGAGTCAGTAAATAAAAAATACAGGGAAAAATGCTTGACAAATTTGTTCCATTATATTAATGGATGATGCAAAGGTAACAAACCA
>NW_007578047.1:220835-230089 GCF_000690725.1 Stegastes partitus | reverse complement strand
TTAGGTACACTTTCGATTTCACGATTTCTAATCAGATGGCAATGCAGCTGTTTTATTAAAGTTTAACAAAGACATACCTTCACTTTTGCGACAGACAAACATACAATTATGTGTATTTGCTCATTATGAGTGTTTGCCTGTCCCTCTTTGTTCTGATTTGGACGAGGCTTTCGGCCTTGAATGTTTCTTTTTTTCTTTCTTTAGAGTTCTTTTGTGGGATTATTCTTTATGGGACACTGTTTTCTTCTTCATGGGCTTTCAATTTGCTTTTGTTGATTGTGAGTTACACTGCTGCCCTCTGTCGAGATAAAAGCTGCTGTATATAAACTGGACAACAATCAGTTTTTAGTGGGTGACAATTATTTTAAGGTATCTGTATAGTACACTAATGCAAATTTCAGACATACTTTAAGTAATTTTGTCATGTAAATGGGTGTGGTTTACTCCATTACCTAAAATAAGAAGCTTTATTAAGTGTGAAGAACTATTGTGGGGAACACAAACCTAAGAAATGTTTATATATATTGCTTACCTACAACAAGCTACCTAACTGTTAATACCCACCTGTTTCCAAGATAGAGCTTTCCTCCTGAGGTTGATATTAACAAAACCTTGTGTCATATAATTCATGGAATTTAGACACACACTGGCTTTTTCTCTATTTTGCTTTCTGTGCCTGGCTAGATGCCTCATTTATATTGATTGCATGGGTATTTGTTATAACATAGACTTGCACAAGGGCTCAGCGCTCGCCATGCTGTGCTGCACATGTGCTTTGCTCAGTGCAGTGACAGACTGTCATGGCGTGGCACAAGCCAATGAAAATAATGGAGAGCATAGTGGTGTCACTTTCACATCGTTTCTGAAAGCCCTATTAGAGCTGATGCTGTACTTAATTGCATTAAATTGGCGAGTTAATCCTGATATTCTTTCCCATGAATATAAGAGGGTATAGACACAATATTTCACCATTCAGTGCAGCACAACTTTTTGACTGCAGCATGTTGTTGAGTCTGTGAGGGTTCAGTCAAAGGAGGGATCCAAAAATGCAACACAGGGTCATGGAGTGAAGACAAGGGGGATTTATTTTACAATAGCAGGGAATCAAGGGACATCGGGAAGCCTGTGAGCATAGCCGAGTGTGTGAGGGGGATCCTGGGGAAGTTTCCTGGGGGGGAACCTGGAGACGAGACGGCTGAGGCTGGGGTTCTGCTGCCAAAGCTGAACTGGGGAGGCGACAATCCGTCAGGGAGGTTCTGGCAAAAAGCGCAGATGAAACACACATTAGACACAGCAAGTATCGTAAAGCACCAAGTTCTCAAAGCATGGCTGGCCTGTTACCTCTCTGAGGAGTATAATCCACTGGCGCTGGAGCACAGGTGGAGGCAGACTTTATCCAGTGCTGATTGCTGATGCACATCAGGTGTGGAGGAGAGTGAGTGAGAGCTCTCCCGTCTGGAAACCCTGCCCAGCCTGAAAACACGGTCGCAGCGACAAGAAACAACAAGCACATACACTACACAGTCTCACATAAAGCACAAAACTTAGATCACAACAGAGTCACCAGATCTCAAACCCACCAGCCTTCAGCCTTCTGTACTTCTTGTATACAAAACCAGAAGGTAAAACAGTGCATGGGTGTATAAGCAAGACAGCAATTGTCAGCAGCCTCTTACCTGTGGCCTCACCCCAATAAATAACCACTGGGTCTCTTCTTGCCACTGGCCTTATATCATCCTTTACAAACACACATCATCACTTGTTGGAAGACTCACACTTCCACCAGTAGTTGAATGCAAACAGAAGTTGACCTTTTGTTTGCATCCAGTCATCACTTTGAAAAGCAGACACACAACTGTAGCCTTCTCTCATGCTGAGGAACAAAGTCTATTCTTGGCAACTACCACTCTGCCTTGTTCATGCACTCAGCCATTATATTGGCCTCAGTGTGACTGCCACAGTGGTGGAGTCAAGAGCTAAACAAGACTTTAACAATAGCTGGCTTTCTAACATATGTAAAATAGAAACAAAAAAACTTTCTGCCGCCCCTCAACAGTAGAGCAAAGAAAAAAAAATCCTTGTCACCAAGAATTTATACAGTGGCACACGATACGGAAGCAGTGAGGATAGCACTACAAACTGAAATTTGATATACATTTTGTCTGAAATATTCTTAAAGGTATTATGTAAAAGAATGTGAAATAATTTACATGTATTAATCATTGTTTTGTTGCCATTGTAACAATGAAGTGCTGCATATCTTATAAAATGAGACTTTCTTGGTTAACTATAACAGCTGGTTGACTGATTCTGCGTAAATGGTAAATGCTCTGCCTTTCTCTTCGTGGTAGTCAAAGCGCTTTACAATGTATTTCTCATTTACCTATTTACACACACCAATGGCAACAGAGCTTCCATGCAAGGTGCTGTCTGCCATTGGGAGCCACCTTGGGTTTAGTGTCTTGCCCAAGGACACTTTGAGATGTGGTGGTGGTGGTGGGAGGGGGGGAATGGAACTGCCAACATGGCGATCAGTGGACAACCCGCTTTACCATTTGAGCTGCAGTCGTTAAAAACAAAAAAACAAAAACAAAAACAAAAAACTGCAGCCAAGGAAAGTTTTATACAGACTGACTGGCAAAATTGGAATTTGGCTGATGTTGGGAGGAGACTAGGGTCAACGTTAGTATGGTATTCGATTCATGGAAACACAAAACGGAGAAAAACACGACATTAGTCGAACAATTGCTGCACATAGCCAGACTTCGCTCTACACTTTGTTTTAGCAGTGTGCCAGCACTGGAGAGTCAAATATAGTCTGAAGTCTCTGTGGTGAAACGTTATTACAGGCCACCATAGTCGGAGTTATGACATCATAGAGGTGCGCACAGGTGCAACATTGTATGTACGCTGCCCACATATGCGACTAATAAATGGCTAGCTAATGCCGCGCCAAGTCGACCTCGTCCTTGTTTTTATTCCATGAGTAACATCTCATGACATAATGTCAAAAGTGGCCGACAGGACACCTGCAGAGCAAGATATGGCAAACTTTGGATCATAAGAGCCTTTTGACTATACCCACCCAGCAGCATGGCCGATGTGGCACCGTCGCTTCAACTACTTCAGAATAGCGTCAAAGCTGGACAAAGACAGCGGGGAAGTGCAGGTGAACACGCTTCTCTACGCCTTGGGGAGAGATGCAGAGGCTTCTGCACTCTCTCCCATAGACTGTATAAAAGATGGACGTAGCTACCGTGACGTCACCCGTTGGTTTCTGCACTGAGAAAATGAAGACAGGGTTTTGCTACTTCCTGGTTGACATCTTGGATTTTTGGAGCCAGTGACGCAAAAAACGTTGGAGGGTCATAGTCAGAAAGCAGTGATTGGTCAGACGGACTGAGAGCCGAGGACTCACTCCCCGCCTACATTTACCGCCTTCTGCTGTGTTTACTGACACGGCTGCTAGCGACGTTAGCCTCCAGAAGTGGAGCTAAACACTGCAGGTCAGTGTTAAAGTGTCTTAGTCACTGGTTTTCTGTTCACATCTGGACAATGTTACATATAAAGCAACGATCTGCGTTACTGTGGCTGAAGTTACTGTAAGTTAACATCAGACTGGAGCCTCTGGTGGAGAAACAGGATCTGACATCGTGTTTAAAAGCTGTTCTGTAAATCTCAGGTTACGTTTCCTGACTAGTTTACAGTGATGATCAAGTCTGTCAGTGTCATAAATGAACTACCTGTTGTCTGTGACTCGTGTCCCGTAGGTCACAGCTGATCAATCAGAACGGATCGATAACGTTATTACAGTCTGTTAACTGCTGCCGTCTCATGGCAGACAGGAAGGATCGGCAGAAACTAAACCAAGCTAACGTTGTACTACAGAACACTGATTAGTGTTCATCTCTCAGCTCAAGTCACTGTTCTCTGGTTTTTAACAGCTTCTGTTCATTTCACTGAGAACAACGTCTGCTGAATGATTCCTTCTCTTCCAGAAGCAGTGAAGCTACTGAGGTCTGATCACCATGACATGAGCATCACACTGAACCTCAGAGCTCAGTCACAGTTACTGTTATTTAATGTAAATCAGCCCACAGACTGTTTCTCTACAGCAGTGTTTATCAGATTACTGAGGAGCTCATGTCATCAGAGGGTTGGTTTCCCTTTTCTCCACTAATTACATTATCTCAGGTCCCTAAACTGCTGGAGACTGAGTGGGCGGTCCTACCTGCTTGGCACGCTTGGGCCCAGTGCTCCCTGGCTACAAAAGGGCCAACCCCTCAGCTCCTGCTCTCTTTCATCATGCTTGTGATTTATGGCCACACCACTGATATCACTGACCTACACACACCTCATTTTGGTCAAATTAATTTAGCAACTAATAAAAGGTAACCCTTTCTTCTGGCAATACCTGTGTCGTCTCCCCTCTTTTGTCATAACCTATTTCCGGGGTCGTGACAAAGTGGCGCCTTGTCCGATTTTGATTGTCACACTCAGGTTGGAATGTGAGCATGAGTAAAACATTTTTGGCGCACTACATGTCCTTTGTTCCAGGGGTTTACTCAGGGGTACACACTGGTGTTCGTTTCAGGTGGGATTGAGTGGAGAGAAGACACAGTCTTTGGAGTTGACATAAGTAAACTGATATTTGTTATAATTGTTATTTGTACTTTGTTTCTTTCTTGGTGTTACCTTGAGGTGGAGGAGAAGAGCTTTGTTGTTTGCGGATGCTGTGAGTGATCTGTGCCAGCATCAGGAGGACCAGCAGCGGTGTCAGCGGTGAGGAGTGTGTTGCTGGCAGGCTGTAGGGGCGTTCCCCTTTGGGTTCGTCGGTGTTTGGGGTAGTGTTGTGGCCATTGGGGCTGGAGCTTTGCTCGGGAGCACATCTGTGGCTTTGGGAGGGTTGCTGGTGTGCCAGTCGCTCTTCCACCAATCGGGCATAGTGCATAAATACCTGCCACCAGTAGCTGCATGAAGACTAGGAGGGAGCTTAGCTAGTGGGGCCCTGAATACCTAGTTAGTGGGAAAACTCAGAACCTGCTGCAGGTTAGTCCTTGCCCTCGCTGCTTTTTGACTGGTCCAGATCCTGTGTAAAAATTGTTTTGCTCATCAGTCCTTTGTGTGTTTTGATTAATATTTGATAATGGCCGATGTTGATGCATTTATTGTCGCTCCATCTGAAGGCGCTTTAAAAAAAAACTAAATAAAGAACAGCTGCTCAGACTGGCAGAAAACTATGAGGTGGACATTCCAGATAAAATTCTTAAAGACAGTATCAAAGCTGCGCTAAGATCCACACTCGTGGAATGAGGCTTTATCTGTCAGGATGAGCAGGTTAAAGGAACAGCTGCAGTGTCGTTTAAGTTTTCTTTTCAGACACACAGACTTACATTTGAAAAGCAAAAAGAACTGTTGTTGTTGCAGTTGGAGCACGTCCGGAAAAAGCATGATTTGGAAATTAGAAAGGACATTGAAATTGAGAGAGAAAAATCAGTGGACGGATACTGTCTGTCTTTCACTACTGACAACTGTAATCGTGAGCAAGTATTGAAACCTGGAATGCAATCTTCTGACGTCAGTAGTCTGCGCTGGCTACCTCCATTTTATGAGAAGGATCCTGACACATTCTTTTCATTATTTGAGCATGTCTCTAAGTAAAGGACTGGTCTGATGAGGAATGCGCCTTGTTGCTTCAGTGTGTCCTCACAGGGAAAGCACAAGAAGCATACTCGTGTTTAAGTTTGGACGGTAGTTGCATATACAAAAAAATAAAGTCAGCGGTGCTGAAAGCATATGAGCTTTTTTTTTTTAATATATTTTTTTTGGGCTTTTTGCCTTTATGTAGAGCAGTGGAGAGAGACAGGAAAGGGGGGAGAAGAGTGAGGGAGAGACCTGCAGCAAAGGGTCGTGAGCGGGATTCGAACTCACAACCGCTGCGTCGGGGACTGTAGCCCCTGTTCATGGGTCGCCCGCTCTACCAGGTGAGCTATACGGGCGCCCAAGGCATATGAGCTTGTGCCAGACGCATATTAGCAATGTTTTAGGTCGTGGGACAAAACACCAGGCCAGACCTGAATGTGTCCGAGACTTAAACACACTCTGTAAACGCTGGATATTCGCTCTGAGTGTCTCTACTTTTGACGATCTGTGCGATCTCATTGTTTTGGAGCAGTTTAAGAACGTGCTCCCAGATCGTATTGCCATGTACATTAACGAGAGTGAAGTATGTACAGCTGCCGATGCTGCTGTTTCAGCAGATGAGTTTGTTCTCATCCATAAAGACAGGTTTGGAGAGCATCCCGTGCTGCTGGCTGATGCTGGCTGGAGAACCAGGGGTGCTGCAGCTGAGGTGAGGTATTCAGGGACACTTGGTCAGTTTGGGTCAGACACGAAAGCACATGGGCAGTCTAAGTTTAACACAAAGTGCAACTATTGTCATGAAAGGGGTCACTGGAAAAGTGACTGTCCGATGTTGAAGGCTAGAAATCAGGAAGGTAGGCCTGTTGTTAAACCTGCCACATTAGCAATGCATGTAAATTCCTTGGGCGTCCGTGAAGAGAGCGCATTTGCTCTGTCTGAACCAGACGTGTTTATTAGAACCGGACTTGTGTCATTGGTAGGTAGTGAAGATAAGGTTCCCATAAAAATTTTGAGGGATACAGGGGCTTATGACTCCTACATAGTGGGTTCTGTGTTGCCTTAGACTGCTGCTAGTCGCACTGGTGACCGCATTCTCAGCCGTGGAATGGGGCTGACTGTTCTACCTATTCGTCTGCATAGGATAGTTCTCCATTGTGAGCTAGTGCAGGGCGAGGTAGCTGTTGGTGTGCGTCCAGCGCTGCCTATAGGCAGGGTAATGGTTTGGCTGGTAGTCAGGTCTGGATTCGTGTTACCCACAGTTCGGCACAACAAAGGCTGTGGTTTTGTGTCCGGGGCATCTTCAACCTGCACACCTGTTGTTTCACTGTTATGGATCGGGAACAGAACTCATGTGCAGACACAAAACACAGCAAACCACAGGTTCTTCTGAATACAAAATCTTTATTAAAAATAATTCAGAAAACAGGAATGTCACAAACTACTGGACATTTAAACGAACAGGCCCTCTGCTGACTCAAAGGGAACTAACAATAACAGAGTTAGGCTGCAAGGACCTCTACTGGTCGGGTGAGCTAATTAGAAAATATTCAGAACTAATAACTGTACTTACGGGAATACTAAACCTGGAAATACGGAATTCAGAAACATTAGTGAGACGAACGCTAGACTATAGTACACAGGTTACTAATGTAAAAACCCAGCAGAGGAACAGGGAATTTAACTGAAGGAAACTGGAGCAGAACGGGAGGGTGAGCGGAGCTGGTGAGCGGTGTGCAGGAGCTGTTGTTGGCGGGTGCAGCCACTGCTGTAATAAGCAGAATCCAGGATGAGTCAGTGGAGATGGACGGAGGAGGGAACCAGACGCTAATGAGGGTTGTCGGGAATGGAAAACTGTGGTGCACAGTGGCGAGGACGGTAACTAGAACAGGCCGTTCGACTGGGGGTGAAATCCAGATGTTAGACTTACGGACGCCCCAAGGGCAGGACAAAAAGCCTTCCATACACCCAATGTGAACTGCGGTCCACAGTCCGAAACCATGTCTACTGGAATCCCGTGCATCTGTGTCAACAACAGTTCTGCCGTCTCCATTGCGGAAGGGAGCTTGGGGATCGCAACAAAATGGGCTGCTTTGGTGAAGTGATCGACAATGGTTAGTATTACCATGTTACCTTGAGAGGAAGGAAGTCCGGTTACAAAACCCACAGCTATACGGGACCAGGGACAGCGCGGGACAGACAGGGTTTGGAGCAGACCGAAACTGGGCTGATGAGAGAACTTATTTCGGGAGTAGATGGTACATGCCGCCACAAATTCCCTGGTGTCGGCCTCCATGGATGGCCAACAAAACCTCTGACGCAGAATGTCCAGAGTGCAGGTTGTCCCAGGATGGCATGACAGTTTAGAGGAATGCACCCATAGCAACACCTGGCAGTGAACACTGTTAGGGACAAACAAGGAATTAGGTGGTCCGTTACCTGGACCTGGTTGTTGGTTCTGGGCACGTCTTACTTGCTCCTCAACTTTCCAGGTCAGTGAGGCAACCAGGCAGGTCTGAGGGAGGATGGATTCAGGCTTGGAATGCTGGTTGTCCATGGAAAACTGGCGAGACAAGGCATCAGGTTTTACATGACAGGATCCTTGGCAATAAGTCAAAGAGAACTGGAATCTGCCGAAGAACAGGGTCCAACCCCTCTTTGCAGAACGGATGTATTCTAAGTTCTTGTGGTCAGTCCAGACCACAAAAGGATGTTCTGCCACCCCCAACCAATGTCGCAATTCTTCCAATGCCAGTTTGACGGTGAGTAGCTCCTGGTTTCCGATGACATAATTACACTTAGCAGGTGAAAGACGACAAGAGAAAAAAGCACATGGATGTAACTTCTGGTTGGAGGGGTTCTTCTGGGATAGAACTGCCCCCACTTTATTGTCCAAGGCATATACCTCCACAATGAATTGTAGGTGAGGATCAGGCTGGGTCAGGATTGGGGCAGAAGTAAATGTGGTCGGCTTCTGGGGACCAGACAAAGGTCTGGAGGGTGGAGGTCAATGCAGTGAGTGGGGCTGCAACTTTGCTGAAGTTGTGAATAAACCGCTGGTAGAAATTGTTAAAGCCCAAAAAACATTGCAGTTGTTTGCAGTTCTCAGGCTGTGGCCAGTCCCTATCCACGGTGAGCTTCTGGGGGTCCACGCGGATCTCTCCCTTGGAGATCACATAACCCAGAAACGAGACAGTGGGGGCATGGAACTCACACTTGTCAGCCTTGACAAATTGTCTGTTCTTCAGAAGCCTTTCGAGAACCAAGTGGACATGGCTGACATGTTCGTCTTAGGATCTGGAGTAAATGAGGAATTCGTCAAGATACACAAACACAAACTTGCCAATCATGTCCCGAAGGACATTTTTTATTTGTTTTTTAAAATTGGATTTTAGCATTAGATACAATCTTAAGGTACATTACAATTCAGTTTTCTTCTTTTTTTTTTAAACACAAATCATCTTGAACAATATACCCTCCCACACACATACATAGAGATGAAGAAAATTATAAGTAACAGAAACACCAGCATTGGCAATATATACAAAACAAAACATAACAGACAAATAAGTAAACAGAAATAAAGTAAAATCAGTGAAGATACAATGAATAAA
>NW_007578047.1:206232-219235 GCF_000690725.1 Stegastes partitus | reverse complement strand
GCAGGAGATCTATAGCACAGTCATAGGGTCTGTGGGGCGGCAGAGGTAGTGCATCGTCTTTAATAAAAACAGCTGCCAAATCATAATAATCCTGTTGAATAGAAGACAGGTCCACCGACTTGGTGAGGGTTGACAGGGTCTGAGGTACAGAAGGAGACAGAGCAGAACAAAGGCTGCTGAAATGACACTGAGACCTCCTCCTTGTTCCAGTTGATAACAGGGTTATGTTTGTGCAGCCATAGGACTGATCCATCAGGTGGAATGAGATGGTCTGTTGGGAACTGTCTTAAAACATACTTGGCCCAGAGGTAAGCCATTTAGAAGTGGCGTCTCCAGGGGAGTGTTCAAACGTTCAGTAGAGATTAAAAACTGCCAACTGGCTGTCCAAAAAGTTCTCCTCTGCCCCCGACTGTCACAGACTGTGCTCACCAGCAAAGCGAGCTGGCCAGCTGGAGTCTTTTGAGGGACATGGTGGCACTGCGGCTCACCTGTATTCCCTCACTTATGGGTGAGCCTCCCCTTTTGCTAGCCTGGAGAGACAATTAGCAATGTAATGGCCAATCTTGCCACAGTACAGACATGATCCCTGATCCCTCTCTCTCTGGGTCAAACTGCATCAGCTCACAATCAGTCTCAGATGGATGAGCCACCACTGGGGGTGGGGGTGGGGGGGTCTGGCAGTGTGAACACCAGCGGCCAATGTGGAATTGGAACGGAGATTTAGCTCCCGTCGTCATTTTCTCATCCGATTGTCCAGCCGAATGGTCTGGGCAATGAGTTCATACAGGGTGCTGACATGATCCGTGGTTGCCAGCTCATCTTTCAATGCTTCATTCAATCCCTTGCAAAACACACCCTGCAGGGCCACGTCATTCCAGCCACTCTCAGCCGCCAACGAGATTGGCGATGATGAGTCAGTGGAGACGGATAGAGGAGGGAACCAGATGCTGATGAGGGTTGTAGGGAATGGATACCAATGGAGAAACTCAGATAAGCACACATGGAACCACAAACCAGAACGGAGACTGAGACCAGGGCTTACTGATGGGATAGGAGTAAACGATCCGGTGTTGACTGCGTCCAGCTCATGTGGTGGAAAAATGAATGGGATCCAGGTGCACCACTCCCCGCCGCAGGTGAATTTACTCCAGTAATAATCCAATGACTGCACCCGCCAGAATCTCCACGCACGCTACGCCCACATGGTAGGAAGAGAGAAGAGGGGGAAAGAGAAAAAACCAGCAGGGACTATACAGAGCCAGAGGTGGAGGCCCTGACATTCACCGTGTCCGCTTGAGTTGACTGGGAGCTCTGGTGGGTCACCGGAGGCGTTCTCAGCCTATGTGGTAGTGTGTGCTATGTGTAAGGCCCAGCAGAAGAGGGAGAAATTAAGAGTGTCCCAAAATAGGAGGAAAAGAAATTAGGACAGTCGTGCAGAGCGCCACAAGTTAAGTCCAGGAGACCAGGTGCTCATGCCTAGACCCACAGTTTGTTCACTGTTCCAGGATAGGTATACTGGTCCTTGTACAGTTACGGAACAAAAATCTGAATTGAGGGAGGGTTTGGTGAGGCCAGTCTGCTTCTTCTCANTTTTTTTTAAACACAAATCATCTTGAACAATATACCCTCCCACACACATACATAGAGATGAAGAAAATTATAAGTAACAGAAACACCAGCATTGGCAATATATACAAAACAAAACATAACAGACAAATAAGTAAACAGAAATAAAGTAAAATCAGTGAAGATACAATGAATAAATTATGTTAATAACATGTAAACCAAGGTATCAGAAGGGATTACAGTGTGTTACAAGTTGGTCTGTATAACCTGCTACCATCCTGCTCTATGAAACCATCACATATATATATTTGTCTTCCAAAGATGACATGGTGTTGACTAAGGACAGAAAAGGACCCCAAATCTTATTAAAATTGTCTGAGCAGCCTTTAATACTGAACTTACTTTTCTCTAAATGGATGAAGAGAGGAAAAAGCAATAACATTTCTCTCCCTGGCAGAAAAACAAACAAAGTCCTCAGGTACACCAAAAACAGAGATTAAAGGGCTGGGAACCACGGGTCTATTGAGAGCTCTAGATAATGTGTCATAAAAAGAGGACCAGAATGGACCCAGTTTTATACATGAGAAGAACGTGTGCACGTGATTGGCAGGTGAGATGGAGCACCTGTCACACCTATCACCGGTGTTAAATAGTTTGTTAAGTCTAACTTTGGAAAAATGTTTCCTGTGCAAAACCTTAAACTGTACCAATGTCAAACTAGCACAAGGAGAGGTAGTGTTAACTTTTTCCAGGGCCCTCTGCCACCCTCAGCTGAGAGAGTGACATTCCCAAGTATTTCTAACTGCTCGAGGAGATGGAGATGCAGTCATCTTGAACACAGCTGAGATGATTCCACGGGCTGCAGGGTAAGGTAGGATTGTATCTGTGAGAGAGTCAGGTGGTTTATGGGGAAGGTGGGGGAAATTATGGTGAGCGAAGTTGCGGGCCTGAAGATATCTAAATAAATGAGATTGTGAAACATCAAATTTAGCTTTAAGAGTATCAAAAGAAATGAAAACTTTATCAGCAAAGACTTGTTTAAAGGAAACTAAGCCCTTATCCTTCCACAAACAAAAAACTGGGTCAACAGTTGAGGGTGGAAATAAATGGTTGTCACAGATTGGCATTAGTGGGGAAGCAGTAGCAATTTTTAAACTGGCATCGAAACTGCCTCCATATTTTTACTGTAGATAAAACGATTGGGTTAGAGGTATAATTAATAGGATACGAGTTTAGAGGGGCACAGACCAAAGTTGCTCGAGAGACAGAGCTGCATGTGTGAGCCTCCATCAGACACCAGTCTTTTTTAGAGGAGTTGTACCACATGTGGATTTTTTGGGTATTTGCTGCCCAATAATGTGTCAAGAAATTTGGTAGTGCAAGGCCTCCATATTTTTCAGTTCTTTGTAGGGTTGAATATTTTGCCCTTGGAGTCTTACCGGCCCAAATAAAAGTTGAAATGCTGTTATCTAGTTCTTCAAAAAAAAAGATTCTGTGAGAAATATTGGCAAACATTGAAAAAACAATAAAATTCTTGGGACCACATACATTTTTATTGTGTTGATTCTTCCCAGGAGGGACAAAGGGGAGAGCATTCCAATGTTGTAGGTCTGATTTTACCTCTTTGGCCATTTTCATGATGTTATTTTTGCAAAGTGAAGTGAGATCATGCAAGATACTGATACCTAGGTAGCGAAAACTGGAAAGGACTGATCAAAAGGGTACCCGAAGGACATCATTGATCAAGTTCTGGAAGACTGCTGGTGCGTTCATGACTCCAAACGGCATCACTAAATACTCAAAGTGGTCTTATGGGGTGTTGAAAGCGGTGTTCCATTCGTCACCCTTTTCGAATCCAAATCAGGTGGTAAGCATTTCTTAAGTCCAGTTTAGTGAACACTGTAGCCCAATGTAGCGGAGTGAATGCAGAGTTGATCAGTGGGAGGGGATAAGTGTTCTTAACAGTGATGTCGTTGATGCCGCGAAAGTCAATGCAGGGGCAAAGCATTTTATCTTTTTTGTCCACAAAAAAGAAGCCAGATTCCACCGGAGAAGACGAAGGATGGATGATTGTGGTGGCAAGGGAATCTTTGATTTAAGTCTCCATAGACATTTGTTCTGGTTTGAAGAGATTGTAGAGTCTGCTGGTGGGTAATGGGGCTCCAGGCAGGAGATCTATAGCACAGTCATAGGGTCTGTGGGGCGGCAGAGGTAGTGCATCGTCTTTAATAAAAACAGCTGCCAAATCATAATAATCCTGTGGAATAGAAGACAGGTCCACCGACCCACTGTTCCAGGATAGGTATACTGGTCCTTGTACAGTTACGGAACAAAAATCTGAATTGAGGGAGGGTTTGGTGAGGCCAGTCTGCTTCTTCTCAAGGAAATTTAACAGTTATCAGCAAAACTATTCTGTAATTGAGAAGGAAACTTTGGCATGGATCTGGGCACTCCAGCACTTTGAGGTGTATGTGGGAGGTCCAGCACCCCTCCTTGTATACGCTGGCCACAACCCTCTGATGTTTCTGCGCTCTATCAGATGTCCCAGTCAGAGGTCAATGCGATGGTCCTTGTTTCTGCGGGCTTATGATCTTGAGTTCAGGCACATCAAAGGCACGGACAATGTTGTAGCAGATGCCTTGTCACATGCGCCAGTACCATAGTGGAGAGGTAGCGGCCCCACCTAGCATGTTGGTTGGGCACATTGGCTGTCTGTATTTTGCTCTGCTTCCTCAGGTCCCTAAACTGCTGGGGACTGAGTGGGCAGTCCTACCTGCTTGGGCCCAGCGCTCCCAGGCTACAAAAGGGCCAACCCCTTAGCTCCTGCTCTCTCTCGTCATGCTTGTGATTTATGGCCATGCTGTCATTTTGGTTTGTGTCTACACATCAGACAACACCTCTCACCACATCGCATACAGGCCTCTGTACCTACACTACTCATATCACTGACTTACACACCTCATTTTGGTCAAATTAATTTAGCAACTAATAAAAGATAACCCTTTCTTCTGGCAATACCTGGGAGCAGTAACTGAACCTGAAGCAGCCATAATTGAACAGCCAGATTCAGAAGATGAGTGGCGATAGTGGAGATGCCTGCTAACGGCTGCACTGTTAAGTTAAAAATTGACACAGGCGCTGATATGACTGTATTGTCACAGACTATATTTAACCAACTGCCACATAGCTCAAGATCAATAAAGGTACAGAAAACACAGTTTGTCACCTGTCCTCGGGGCGAGG
The DNA here is from genome assembly GCF_000690725.1 of Stegastes partitus. NCBI lineage: Eukaryota > Metazoa > Chordata > Actinopteri > Pomacentridae > Stegastes > Stegastes partitus. Next base: position 214,426 of record NW_007578047.1, on the reverse strand, counting down.
TGCAGTGTGTTGGCCACAACCCAGTTTAAAGGACTGAAATACCAGTACTGGGTCACCATCATAAGAGGGCTGTACGCTCACAACCTACTGGGTGGGAGCGTTGCCAAGAGGATGGGGCTTGTCAAGCGCATCAACCCAGGTATTTTGGGAGATGTGTTTGGGGACATTGGTCTGCTTAAGTGTGACCATGTAAAAATTGAACTGAAAGCAGACACAGAACCCTATGTTCTGACAACTCCACGCCGTGTCCCTTTCCCTCTTCTGTCAAAGGTTGAGACCGAACTGAAGCATATGCTAGAGATGGGCATGATAGAGGAGGTCACTGAGCCCACCAATTGGTGTGCCCTGATGGTTCCTGTGGAAAACAGAAACAGAGAACAAGTGAGAGTATGTGTAGATCTGAAACGCTTAAACAAAGCAGTGAAACATAAGCGCTTTATTTTGCCTACCTTGGAAGATATTGCTTCAAAGCCTTTCAGCCCATGTCGGTACAGAACTGGTTTCACTGTGGATAATGACACTCTCTTACCAGCTTCAGCAGCATCTCCACAAGGTCTTTTGCTTTTGTTCTGGGGTTGATACACACATTTCTCACCAAAACACTTCACAGAACCCGTCTCCTTCCTGAGTGGTATGATGGCTGGACATTCTCATGGTGTTTATACTTGTATAAAACTGTTTGAACAGATGAACGTGGAACCTTCAGGCATCTGGAAATTGACCCCAAGGATGAACCAGACTTGTGGAGGTCCACAATTATCTTCCTGATATCTTGGTGGATTTCTTTAGATTTTTCCACGCTGTCACAAGAGAAGGTAGTGTGCTTGAGATGTGCCTTAAAATACACCCACAGATGGAGATGCAGATGACGTTTTTGTTGGTCTGTTGTTTGCTTTTTTTGCGAGTTTTTGGGGTCCACGTCTGGTGAGCTGTTGAGCAGTTGAGCCATGGCTCTATTGTTTTTACACTCGTGAACAGCTATTGGCTGTGAGCCAGGCCAAGTCAACGTCGTGGGAGAGACCGGACATCCCCAATGAGGAAGAGGAAGGAGGAGGAAGCATCAGGAGAAGAGGAGACGCTACAAGCCATCCATCCATTCATCATCATGGCACACCTGAGGGCTCTCCCTAACGGGCTGGAAGAGCTAACAGCTAACAGCTAACAGTGCTGACCCAGATGCAGTGGGAGTATCGGGAGTGCAGCCTTACATTGTTCACGGAGTCATGGCTGAACAAACTCATTCTGGACTCGCTTGTAACTTTGGACGGATTTCACCTGGTCAGAGCAGTCTGGAGCTTGAGGGAGAGGGGAAAGAAGAAAAGCGGGGGACTCGCCATGTATGTGAATGAGAGATGGTGTAATGCTGGCACGTTAGCGTTAAAGAGCAGCGCTGCGCGAGGGATGTTGAACTGTTTGCAGCCGTTTTGCCTGACAAGGGAGTTTTTTGCACGTCCTGGCGATTACAATTTACATTCCCCCCTCGGCTGATGCTGCTGTGGCCTGTGAACTCATCCATAGTTCAGTGTCCCAGCGGCAAACATCACACCCTCAGTCTCTGATTGTCATCTCAGGAGACTTAAATCATACATCGCTCTCTACCACTCTCCCCACATCCAACCAGTTTGTGGACTGTCCAACTGGAGATAGTGCGGACTTGGACCTGTTGTGTATGGACACTGGGGATGCATATTACTTAATTATTGGGTTTTTTTTGTACTTTCTATATTATTTTTGGATGCTGCTATGGCGTGTAAATCTCCCTATTCTATTCTATTCTATTCTATTCTATTCTATTCTGTGACGACCCAAGTTCAAGAGCTAAGATGGCGGACCCAAACGACAGAGGGAGGCAAGGGAACAGGTTAAGGAATGTGGTTTATTCACACAGTGAGGGTTTAGAGGAGGGAAACCAGCTGAGGGGTCCTGTGGAGGGGTTCCAGTCATGGTGGGGGAATCCGGGTAGGCGGCCGTCGGTGCCGAGGTGCGGGGAGGACGTCGTGAGTGGAATTCTGTGGAGTAGTTTGTGGCGGCGGGTTCTGAGGTGGCGGTGGGGAATCCGGTGCTCAGGGGATGGTGCTCGTGAAGGTGTCCGTTTACCCGTGGTGGTGTGTGCTCTGTGAATCTACCCGTGACGGTGCTCGTGGATTCCCGTGGAAGAAACTCGAGGGAGAGGAAGGCAGGCGTGCCGGGAAAAACGCTGAAGCAGGAGCCTTGAGAAGACGCACAGTGTATGAATCACAATCATCTGGCACTGAGTAGTGTGAGACGCTCCTTTTTGAAGGGAGAACTGCTGATGAGATGATCACCTGCCAGCGCCAGAGCGTTCTCCTCATGTTGGCTCCGCCCAACCTGCAGGAAAAGAGAAATGCACGCCCACCACAACAACAAGACAGAAAAGAAAACCCAAACTACACATATTTTCGCTGTCCTCACATATTCTATTCTATTCTATTCTATTCTATTCTATTCTATTCTATTCTAGAAACAGCAATGCAATATTCTATATATTATAATGTTTAGCGATCATATTATATATTTAAGTCGTTAGCGACTTGTTGATGATTATTCCGAGACTAGCCAGTGGGGTTTTTGTTGTTGCTGTTTTTTTGTCACTACGCAACCAAAGTTCAACTGCAACAAAATGTGGATTATGTTTCACTAAACTCCTTGAGTGTATGGAAGGCTTAATAGAAGCATCTATGAAGTCCACTTTCCTAAACTGAGAGTCTGTACCGCACATCCATCCATTTCCTGTATACCGTTTTATCTTCTGTAGAGTCGTGGGGTTGCTGGAGCCTATCCCAGCCAACTCAGGGTAAAGGTTCTCCTGGACAGGTAACCAGTCCATCACAGTGTCGACTTAGAGACAGGCAACAAGGCGCACTCACATTCACACTTATGGACAATCGATCGCCAATAAACCTTGGCAGGTCTTTGGACTGTAGGATGAACCCGATACACTCCGTAACACCCATGCAGGCACAGGGAGAACAGGCAAACTGCATATAGAGAAACCCAAATCTCCACACAGAAAGGCCCAAGACCTTTAAGCTGTGAGGCGACAGTTGTAGCCATGTCCCACTGAGCCACCTGTCCCTGCTGCTGTAGTTAGCACGAGGCGTGACCAGCAGCACTTCCGCAGTGTCACAGGTAAAACAATTCATTTGCTGAAAATCTGCTTGCCAATGTACATTAAATTTACAGATGTTCCCTTAACACCTCACTGTGAAGGTTAGCTGCTGATTGGTGGCTGCAGTGTGCTCAGTAAGGTGTGTGACTAAAATTACTTTGGAAAGAGTGAAATCGTGCATTCTAATGTCAAAACTGATCCGGATGACCAAGGACCTGTCTTTCTCCACCAGCCGCCTTTATCTTTGAATCATACACAGCTTGTTTAAACATCCACAGGGACAGACTGACAGAGCCACTGAAGTTATGAAAGTACTACTTTTTGCAAATATAGCAACTGCCCAGCCAAGTAGAGCGACAGCAACACAGGTTCATGATTTACTTGCACAATGCAACCACTTGAAATTTTAACTGGCATACTGTCAAAAATGTGGTCACAGTTTGGATTGAGGAGTGGGTCTGCTGGTGCATTAAGCCTCTTGGTCAGAAGGGGCTGATAAGCTGATGATCAACTTTACTATCCCAGACTAATTTTTTCTGTTTTATCCAGACGTTTTGAAAGCTACCTTAAACACAGTCATGGTAATATTTTATAGACTTGAATCATGCTCTTGAGAAGAACAGATATTTTAATATAACCATCAAGGCTTTTCCTCCGCAGCCTGATTCATATGAACTGAACACAATTTAGCTCGATCGATATCATTACCTGCCTACAGAGTTGAGGCTGGAGGAGAAGGGCCACACCATCAGGGAGCGCTGGAGCTGCAGGAGTCATGGAGCTCAGTGGATCAGCAATGATGTCACTCTGGTGGGCGGAGACAGTGGACTTGAACCTGGAAGCTGTACAGCAGGTGACAGAAACTGAGGACCCTGGATATCGGGCCTTGAATTAGAGTTTATGGTGTGTAGAAGTGAGACTAGTGGGGAGACATGACGAGGGGAGGTTGGGTGTGAGGACTTCTGGAGCTGGAGCAGAATTTACAGGGTTAGATCTTGGATATTCCCAGAGGAGCTGGACCTGGAGCCGGTGGACCGGTGGGATGGGTGGAGCTGGGACGCCTGAAAATTTCTGATGTGGATTTGAAGATATGAACTGAAGTAGCCGAAGCAGTTTGTGATGATGACAGGGCTTGGTGGTTGGATTTGACCGCTAGAAGCTCTATCTGGATTTTAATATTATCTGAAGAGCATGAAAGGGATTTCCCTTTGTGATGGCGCTCTGGCAGACACTCTAGATTTTGTTAACTTCTGCAGACTGGCCCACTTGGGTTTGAACCCTGCAATCCTACATTGAAGATGGACCGCCCGCCCAGGCATGATCACAGTCAGAAGATAAGAACAAATCTCCAAACACTGAGTTTTATGACCTGCACGGGATTTCTGAAGACAAGATGAACAGCAGTGAAGATTTGCAGATCTGTAGAGACTGGTGTAGCAGTGATATGGAGCGGGCAGAATCAATGAACGCTGCGTCGGTTATAAAGCACGCTAAGTGGGTGGGCTGGACTTAAGTAGTCAATGATTGGACAGAAAAGGGCCTAGTGACACGATGACTCCATGCTTGTATGAAATAACGCAAAAGTTCCATGTTTCATTGTTCCATGTTCTGCTCACATAAAGCTCAAACCTATTGTGGCATGAATAGTGGGAAAGTCAAGAAAGCACCCTGGTCATATCATCAGTCTATGAAGTATTAAATAAACATTTTTAGCTAGAAGAAATTTAAACCCTCTAATTCACTAAAGCTGAACATCTTTAAATTGTTTGGTAGTAAGTTTATGGGAAAAAACAAGAAAGATGAAGCTTCACAGAGAACATACTAGGTTTGAGATTTCAACTTCATTCTCACTTGGTGTGAACCTGTAATAATGTGAACCTGTAATAATGTGTACATGTGATGGCGCATGCTCCAGCCAAGAGAACCTTGATGACTTTGCCAAGAGATCAGAAGATCAGAAAGTCAGGAGGTCAGTGTGGAGAGTAGACACTTAATTATAAAAGGTACAAATTAGAAACAGGGCCTGATGTTTTCTTAGTTTTGTTTTGGCATTTTTCATTGATTTGCAGATGTGTATTTACTAGCAAGAGTTGCATCTATCCTGCAGAGGTCTGCATTGGGTAGCACAGTGATGCCTCACTGCAAGAAGGATCTGTGAACTGAGAGGGCCTACTTGGGCATTTCTGTGTGGAGACTTTATGTGTCTGGTCAGAGATTTTACACAGGCTGTGGCTCAGGTGATAGAGGGGGTTGTCCTCGGTTGTCCAAGGTTGGCGGTTCAGTGCTCCACCCCTCCATTGTTGAAGTGTCCTTGGGCAAGACACTGAACCCGAAGTTGCTCCCATGGCATGGCATGGCAGCTCTGTTGCCATTGGTGTATGAATGTGTGTCTACTCTTAGATGTATGTCACTTTGGATAAAGGCGTCTGCTAAATTAAATTTTAAGACAAGGAAGTTGCAGATTACGTTATTTAATTTTGCCTGTAATATTAAATAGAATCCCAGCTTCTAAACAAAGTATTGTATGTTGAGAAGGGGAATGCTGAGGCCTCTGTGTCGCACTTCCCTTTCCACATTTATTGATTATCCATCCCACAGTTTGTGTCCAATGCTTCCATCCAGCACCACTGAAGAAAGTATTGCATTATTGTAGGTGGAACAAGCGGGATGGAGGGTGAACATGTAGGATGTCTGATTTTAACACAGAAGAATAGTGTTAGTTATCACAGAGGTGCAATAATACTCTGTTTATACTACTGTTTATCAACTTTAGCTGCAATCTTGAATTCTCTGAAATCCTTAATTTTTCAGAATTGTTTAGCAACAACATTGTTTTCTAGTGATAGGATGGTGAAGGCAACATAAAGTGCAACTAGTTCAATAATAATTTCTGTTCTAAGAGCAGCATGCAGATGTGCTCTGTGAGATTTGACGCGTAGTTACCAAAGAAAGAAAGAAAACATTACTAAACCTTAATTTAATCTTATGATATTATCAAATCCAAAAGATTGTTCTCAGGGAAGCTTGGGAGTATAACATAGTTGGCAGAAAAACAAACAAACCGGGAATTGTGTTCCTGTTTGAGTTTGTTTAACTGTTTTAAAGTAAATACTATTTCCAAAAATGAAATTCTGAGTTTGAGAAAAAACAGGACAGGTTACGTTAGGACTTAGGTGGGACACAGCAGTGTTAAGCTCGTCTGTCGTTTAGGCTCTGCTCCTTATATGTGATGAAATCTGCCTGCAGTCATGGCCTGGGGCTACGGCTGCCCTAGAGACAAAAGAAGACGGACTGCCACCATCATGTTTAACCACCCCTGACACATCATCTCCCTTATTGTGCCTCTCACTCTGAACACACACACACACACACACACACACACACACACACACACACACACACACACACAGAGTGTAGCAGCAGTCCAGGGCAGCAGTGCTGGAGCACCATCTGTCAGCCTGGTGTCAAGTGGCCCTTGTCTCCAGTGATTATGAGAGCTCCTGCTGCCTCAGGTGGTCCATGGACCAGCTCACCCATCTAGAGGGGCCAGGCTGTACCATATGGTCTGTGGGGCAAAAGGGGGCACCCAGGGGAAGCATCTCCCCTCCCCTAGAACTGGACAGGACAGACAACAGCCATGACTTCCATTCATGAGTGTCTGCTGAAATATTCCTGTCAGAGCTGAAATGAAGGTGAAGGCTTGACAGACATCATTCAGAGTTTCTAAGAGAAGCTGAGGAGGAATGTAAGGGAGGAGCACAAAGTAAGAGGTCACTCTGGTCAAGGTCAGCCCATTGTTACTTTAATATTCTAAAAATTAGACTCACTTATGGAAATGTGGGATCATATTGAGGAAGGCCAAATTAACATGAAAATGAGTGCGGTGCTTATGTGTATGAAAGGGATGACAATTAAGTCAGCATGTACAAAATATGGTAATGCAAAAAAAAAAATAAAAATATATATATATATATAATTTTTCATAATGTTTAATTCACAAAATTTGTGAGGATACTAAAGATCATTTCATCGAAATCAATTCCAAAGACCATACCAGAGATATGGGTGTTTTTGCCTATTGAGTACAAATCATCCATATTTTGTATGAACATTTTGTATGTTTTCCATTAATGGAGCTTTGCGTTAGTTCAGACAGGAGTCAGGGCATCACAAGGCCCTCTTCTGTCCAATTTTTCACTGCTTCAGTCCAGCCCCCCACCTAGCGTGCTTTATAACTGACACAGCGTTCATTTATTCTGCCCGCTCCACGCTCACCACATCGCTGCTACACCAACCTCCACCGATCTGCAAATCTCCTCCTCCTCCCCAACCTCCTCCCTTTTAAGGTTCAATTTTATAACTCCGGTTGTTTCTCATATTGTGGGACTGGACCGTAGAACACAGATGGTTCACAATTGTATCTTGTAACCATGTAAAATGGATTTTGTAAGTGAGCACCATTTAAGTTGGTCTCCTTGTTTTTGTGTTCATACTGTGTTCATTTAAACATCGTAAATCTCAGGCTCTGTTGGGGGTTTGTGATCTCAGGGACTGTCTGTGTCATGCTTGCTCAGATTGTTCCAGAGCATCACTGTAGCAGAGTCACCACCAAACTCAAATGCATGTCATTCCAAATAAATGGTTAAATCTGACAAAGTGTCTTGTCTGAACTTTCAAATGATCATTAGATACATTTTTCGTGCAAGAATAACCTGTAGTGATTTTTATATGAGATGGTGTGACATCAAAGTCACAAATGAAAGCTTCTCACTTCCTATTGCATGAGTGTAGCTGTATGGTCCTGTTGTTGAATTGAGGAAGTTACATTCCTTAAAGTAAATGATGCTCCTGTGCCACTTTCTCAACAATACCCTTGATTAATATACAATATCAATAATACACTTGAATTCCCGCTCATCTTACTTAAATTAACTTCAACATTCAGACACAAGGGCTGCAAGGTGGCACAGTTGGTAGCACTGTTGCCTCGCAGCAAGAAGGCTGCCGTTTCGCGTCCCGGTGGGGGCACCGGAATCTTTCTGCGTGGAGTTTGCATGTTCTCCC
>NW_007578047.1:203225-205202 GCF_000690725.1 Stegastes partitus | reverse complement strand
TTCTCTTCCTGATATCTTGGTGGATTTCTTTAGATTTCCAATGTTGTCACAAAAGGAAGCAGTTTGTTTGAGGGGTGCCTTAAAATACATCCACAGGTGTGCCTCCAATTAACTCAGATGTTGTCAATTAACCTATCAAAAGCTTCCAAAGCCATGCCATCATCTACTGGGCTTTCCCAAACAGTTTGAAGGCATAGTAATCTTAGTGTAGGCAAACTTCTGACTTTGAAGAAAGTCTTAAAACATTCTCTCTCTCATTATTCTAGCATTTAGCAAATAGAAATAGTTTTGGTTATCCTAACTGACCTAAAACAAGAAACATTTTGTCACATTTAATGTCAGACAGTGAGAATAAATTTTAAAAAAGCTTTCATGTCTTTTTATATAGTGTATGTAAACTTCTGGTTTTAACTGTAAGTGAACAACACTATTGCAATGGCTGACAGTGTTCCTTCATCACCATGAAAACACACAGTGTAATTTGTCTGACACTCCGATACACATAACACAGCACTGCTGTGACAAATTTTCAACAGAGGACCAAATGTGGATTTATTTGTTATAGAAAATCGCACTTCCTATGACCGAATAGTACTTCTTACTGTTTGTGTAACATCTTCGAAAAGTCACTGTGGAAAGTTGTATTAAGAAAATCACTGAACCTGTGGCTAAGAGCTAAGAGCAGTCTAGTAATGTCAGCAAGTTTTGAAAAACATACCTACTTGTTTTGGTCTTGTTGCTGACATTAACAAAAATAGAAACTAATATGTGCTTTATTCTTTAACTATACTGCTTGGGTTTAGCTCTGAAGTCTTTGAATGAGTCTTGTATTGTAACATGACTGATTTAACATTTTAGTTTACTTTTGGGAAATTCTTCATATGGGACAATAAATTTAGTACAAAAAAAAATCAACATATATATATATATAATAACTAAGAAGCACAGGAGAAAGAGCAAAAATTAATGCATTTGGTTAATTCCAGTAACATGCCAAAAGCATTCCTTTCTGGCCTTATCTGGCACATACTATGTGTCTACATATGTTAACTTGCTAAATATCAACGATCTTAGTCCAGAGTCAAAGACTCAGCCTTTAACCTGTGTGAAAGGCCCAGAAACTTGTGTGGATGTTGCTTTGACACATACCCCCCACCTAAACATTGTGCAGATCAAGCACATCCTCTAATTGCAAAGGCACCAGTCGACAGTACCAGTATGCAGGCTTTTCCAGCAGCAACGTATCCTGCCCCATGGCAAAAAGTGCTCCGTGATGATTTAAGGAACACAACAAAGTGCCAAAGGACTTTACCCAGCTCCCAAGCTCACCGGATCCAATCAAGCATCCATGGGAGAAAATCTGATTCATGGAGGCCACACCCTACAACACACAAGGCCAACATGATCGGCTGCCAATGTCCTGGTCAGTCACGCCAGGACACCCCCAGGGATGTCATACCTCGGCAGGTCAGAGCTCACAAATCTAATCAAAATCCCCTAAATTCACATTTCACAAATTATTACCAACATACTCTCAAAAATACACAGGTTACTGCATAGCTACCACAATTTTCAAAATATACATTATATATAATTTGATATAGTTTGTGAATATATACATGTTGAGGTTAACTGGTGATTCTAAATTGTCCGTAGGTGTGAATGTGAGTGTGCTTGGTTGTCTGTCTCTAAGTGTAGCCCTGTGATAGACTCGTTACCTGCCCAGGTGACCCCCCCCGCTATCCTACAGAGGATAAAGTGGTGTATAGATGATGGATGGATGACAATACGATATGAAATGTGACCTAGTAGAAATGTCATGGTTTCTCCCTCCAGCATTTAATCGCCAGTGTTGCTGATAAAATGAAATTTCACTGAGTGACAAATTAGAAACTATTGATGCCTACTGATGCATCAGCTGTGATTTCCTTTCTCTTCCACTACAACGTACTACTACTACTACTACTGCTACTACTA
>NW_007578047.1:197995-202735 GCF_000690725.1 Stegastes partitus | reverse complement strand
AAGAAGAAGAAGAAGAATTCAGTTTTCAAAACTTCACTTAATAACAGACATTTCTGCCAGATTTTGTAAGATGGCTTCAGGGATCTGCACCTTTTCAGACACAAGAGTACTTCTAAACATCTGAATTAGGATGAAGTCAGGGCTCTGTGCCAACAAGTCAAGTTCTTCTATACAAAAGTGGGAAAATATTTTTTATGAAGCTGGCTTTTTGAAGGGTGACGTTGTGCTGAAACAGAGACGGGCCACAAGCAGGTTGTTACACAGCTTTGAGGTGTTAAAAGCAAATGTTTATTCACCTTCAGGTTTTATTTCTTAGGGGAAAAAAAGCATCCTTTTGCACATTTTCCCCAGCTCATTTCCTATGGACTTTAAAAGACAGAAACTTTCAGACACTGGCAAAACCAGGCAAACATGGTCCCTGTTTTCCTTCTTTCTCATACTGTTATTGTCAAAAACACTATTTGATTCTGCTTCTCCCTTAAAGATGTTCATGTGTTTTAACCTGTACAATGCAATTTTACAAATAATCTTAGAGGTGAAGAAGCCTCCCCAAGTCTATTACCAGCATGTCAGGCAGTCGATGCAGATTATTGACAAGGGAAAGTGGACAGAATGCTGGACTCAAATCAACAACTACTCTTTGCTCATACTTCCATCCATTGTCTATACAACGCTTCATCCTCACTAGGGTCACAGGGAGGCTGGAGCCTATCCCAGCTGACTTAGGGTGAAGGCCCTGCGATAGGTCGCCAGTCTATCACAGGGCTACACTTAGAGACAGACAACCAAGCACACTCACATTCACACCTACGGACAATTTAGAATCACCAATTAACCTCAACATGTTTTTGGACTGTGTGGGAGGAAGCAGGAGAACCTGGAGAGAACCCAAGCTGCGCGAGGAGAGCATACAAACTCCACGATGTGACGCGAACTGGCGACCTTCTTGCTGCGAGGCAACAGTGCTACCAACTGCATCACCTTGCAGCCTTTGCTCATACTTATAGATAATTACTGTATAGATGACATTGATACGAATTTAAGAGTATAGACATCAGTAGTTTATGAAGAAGTTAATTTTACTCAGCACTGATGAGAGATTTCATTATTTCATTTGGATGCAACCTTTAAGATGGCCAAGAGAACACTTGCTTGCTCACTCTGAGCTATTTCTGAGTATTATTATAATTAAAAATTTAGATGTCATATTACTGTATGAGCAAATCCAGGTAAACAAAAAGGTCTTTTGTCCCTTCTGATAAACACACACAAGCACTACAAAGTCAACTCATGGGAGTCACATAAGTTTCTTAAACTGCTGTTTTAAGTTTAGGAAAATGAATAAGGGAACCTGCTAGTAGGAGGTGGGAGATGGACTGTGATATCCTATATGTAAATGAACATAGCTTCTGTCATATGTCATGTTGAATTTATTTGTTTTTTACAACATTAGAACACATATGGTATAATTACAAAAAGATCACAATAAGTTAATCAATTATAATAAATCAATCAATCAGTAAATTTGTATTGTGACAGGAAACACTTAATTATATACACGTTACATGTCCATCCAGCACCTGAATCTTCACACCCTTATTTTCTGGCTCACCACAGAGAGAGCACAGTATTTCTTATACTGACACCGAAAGCTTACACTGGGCGTACAATGAGGTCCAGAATCATTCTTTATGAATATGCAGTAACTCTTAAAACTACTGAGTTGCATAGAAGAGGTCACAGGTCAGGAAAATCAGCTCATTCTTAATGAGGACAATCCCCACTAAAAAATATTATGGTGTGTGGCATTAGTGTTGGTATAGTTTGAGGATTTAGAACTGTAGTGAAATCAAAACATACTGTGCTGTTCAGCTGGGCCTGGGTTTGCTTAAGTTTCTTTCCTGCCCCAGTGTCTAAACTCGTGGTTTTAGACTGTTAATGTGATCGTTTATTCCAGGGCCTGCAAAGGCTTTCTGCATCTATGTTCAGAGATACACCATGAGGCCCTGCTGTACCACTCAGTGAGGCTTCAGTGGGCTCTTGGTCAACATTCTCCAGTGATCATTCACTGTGTTTCAATTTAATGGTGAACTGCAATTACAGGACAGACCATGTGACCAAAGAGGGGAACTTGAAAACTTGTTGTATAATAAGATTTCAAACACTAAAAATAATTCTTGATATTCATTAAAAAAAAAACAAAACACTGTCAGTCACAGTCACAGACCTCAATTCAGTTCAATTCAATTTTATTTGGATGGTGCAGTTTACAATATATGTCATCTTGCAGCCCTGTCTGTCTACAAGTGGATCTTTGTGTCTGAGCACATCTATCTATCTATCTATCTATCTATCTATCTATCTATCTATCTATCTATCTATCTATCTATCTATCTATCTATCTCATTTCCATTTGTTGAATCCTAGTGCAGTCCTGTGTGTGCTCCTGATGTGTAGCTTGGCCTAACCTACCAACACAAGAGGGCGTGTTGGAGTGTGTCAGCGGGACTCTGCAGGTCCTGGCCTGTCACCACTCTGATTTGCGACTCTCACATCAGCTGTTCTATGCTGAAAAACAACGCACGTCTATGTTTTGGCGACATTTTTCGTTTTGTTCAAGCATTGCACGTTCCTCAGATCATCAGACATCCTAATACTCCAGGTTTGCCCTTCACATACTCTACTAAAATTGTGTAGTCACTGAACTCACTGCAAGGCGCTTTGTGAGTCCCAGTTAAGTTACTTTAGTAAAGGTACAAAGTTTTTTTTGTTTTTTTGTTTTAAATCAGAGACTAGCATAAGGCCTTTTGCCTTTCTATGTATGAGTGTAGGCACAACGGCCCTTCTTCATAGATTGTAGCTACAGGGAGGTGAATATTCTTCCGTCTCACGGGTTTGACTGTGGACTGTAAATCCAGTTGAATCCATCTGCTGTGCGACTGTTTCCACGGTGTGTGTCGGAGATTTTGTCCTGTTTAGGCTACTGTGTGTCCAGCTAAAATGAAAAGTTTAAAAAAAAAAGAGTGTGTTTTCTTTATGGAAACAATAAAGCAATTATTTCCTGAAGAACAACCCGCTCAGCACCAACATCAGAACAAAAAATAAGAGAAAAAAATATCGGGTCAGAAAAGAGCAAAGCAAAGCTGGAAAACAAAAGATATGCAGAAGCAAGCGTGCCAGTGTGTGTGTGTGTGTGTGTGTGTGTGTGTCCAGGGTCCGCAGAGCCAATCAGCTGCTCATGCAGATGACGTGCTGATGTCCTACGTCAGCCCCGCCGCTTGTCAGGATCAGAGCTCCACACACACCGGCAACTAACACACACACACACACACTCCCTCTCCGAGCCGGACAGCACAGCCCCTGGCCCGGCAGCACGGCAGCGGAGGACTCATCCAGGCTTCCAGGAACCGCAGCCCGCTGTGACAGTGGACCTAACGTCGCCTTACTTTGTGGACATGGGAGACATGGGAGATCCGCCGAAAAGTAAGACACTTCTCCGGTGTTGGGATGCGAGTCTGGAACTAAATTTGCCACAACTTGAGAGCTGACTTAATTGTGTTGCGATGCCAGCAGACAGAGCATATTTTTGGCCTGTGAAGCCGCTGGTATCATTAAAAAAAAACAACAACAAACAAACAAACAAACTAAAAAACATTTTAAAGACGTGTCGGGGAAATAACTCTAGACATCTTTATTCGGCCTATTACGACACAATATTAATAAGACTAAAAATACAACTACTACTGACAACCACAACAGCAACAAAATAACAACAGCAATAATAATAATAATAATAATAATAATAATAATAATAATAATAATAATAATAATAATTACTTTAGTCAGCACACAGTTGTGAGAGAACCGTGCATGATGTGTCCTGCTCTTGCTGGTCTTCCAGAGAAGCGGCTTGTGTCTCTGTGCGTGGGCTGCGGGAACCAGATCCACGACCAGTACATCTTGCGGGTGTCCCCGGACCTCGAGTGGCACGCCGCCTGTCTGAAATGCGCCGAGTGCAGCCAGTACCTGGACGAGTCGTGCACGTGCTTCGTGAGGGACGGAAAGACTTACTGTAAACGGGACTACATCAGGTAGGACGGCCGGAGCGGCACGGGACGGGACGGGACGGGACGGGACGGGACAGCCTGCACACGACAAGCGCTGGAGTTGCACGACAACTGGAGTTATTATATTGTTTTAATATTTTACAACATCAGATTGATATTAATATTCCTGGGAGTCCTGTTTCACTGGCTTAGCACCATTTGATTCTAAATGCTGGGACAACGGGCGCGTATCTGCTCCAACAACTTGTTGTGTTCAGAGCAGTGCGAGTGTTTCCTGGTGCTCTTTACACTTGACGCATTTTGAAAAATCTAACAATGTGCACAGGACATATTCGTCATCTTCTCCTCAATGATTGTGGTCAGATTACAGCACGATAGGCTGCTTTGGGACCCTGGAACCTGTAGGGGAAAAAAATCATGCAAACACCCCAATGTTGAGCTTTTTTAATGACTTCGCCAGCTGATGGATCGCTGCCGGTGTTTTTACAGCGTGTGTCCGTTTATTAGATTACAAATTGAGCAGTTGTGGTCGAATGACAGAATTCCCTACTGAAGTTGTACGAAAATATTGAACAAGTGGATAAAAGTATTATCTAGGAAAATGTGATATTACCTCGAGGCGTGCCAACAACAAAAATATTATTCATTAGAAGAAAAATAAACGTACAAATTA
>NW_007578047.1:186299-197822 GCF_000690725.1 Stegastes partitus | reverse complement strand
TGTGTGTGTGTGTGTGTCGCGCACACGCGTACGGCCCGCAGGTTATACGGGATTAAATGTGCTAAATGCAACATCGGTTTCAGCAAGAACGACTTCGTGATGCGGGCCCGGTCTAAGGTCTACCACATCGAGTGTTTCCGATGCGTGGCCTGCAGCCGGCAGCTCATCCCGGGCGATGAGTTCGCTCTGCGGGAAGACGGGCTCTTCTGCCGAGCCGATCACGACGTGGTGGAGCGGGCCAGCCTGGGCCCCGGAGACCCGCTCAGCCCGCTGCACCCCGCCAGACCGCTGCAGATGGCAGGTAAATTCCCGGGCAGTGGGACGGAGGCAGGCCGCTAGGGCCGCTTCTCTAGAGAACCACACTTTGTTGGAATACGACACGTCTGGCTGTGACCTTTTTTTTTTTTTTTAAATTTTTCTCCTCTTTCCCCACAGTTCTATAGCCTCTTTCCTGCATGTGGATTTAGGCCTTGCCACCCTTAAAAATAAACGAATAAAGGCGGTGACTTGTTGTGCAGCGGTCAGGCTGCTGGACGCTGATGTCGGAAGGATTCACTGCTCGATGTTATTCAGGCAGACAAACTCCTCCTGCTGCCTAAACTAACGAGTGGAGCAGTTCTGCTTTCATATGTTACTTGTTGGGGTTTTCTGCTTCATTTGTCTCGTATATTAGGATCAGCTTATTTTGCAGTCAAGGCTGACAGGGACTGAGCAGGACTCTGCTGTCAGACATACACTAGTTTCATCCCTGCTGGAGGAGCTCTAAACAGCTGTGGTCAAATGTTGTGCAGTGCTTTGCATGTTTGCATGGGTCTGAGGTTAAAGAGTAGCTGCTGCCCGCTGCTGGTTCCTGTAATGACCTTGGATTCAGTGTGTCAGTCAGAGCTGCGCTGTTCTTCGACATTTCAATCTAAATTGTAGTGAGGCCCCGAGCTCCTGAAACCACATCACAGCTAAATAGCTCCGGCTGCTAATGGAGTATTTTATGCAGAATAGTAATTATATGCTCTCCGGGATGATCTTCTGAAGCTTCAGCATCAGTGTACAAATTGTTAGACTGCTAAACCAGACAGCTTCCTGCGGCCTCTGGCTGACTGCAGGAGACTCGTGTGTGGACAAAGCGGAACATTTATGGCTGCAGCTGCAGAAGACTTTTCAAAACTCGTGGGCCGATCTTGTCCGTTCATGTATTTCCTCAGAGTTGTTGGTGCTTGTAGCCTGCTCTGCTGGGAGATAAACTGATGGTTCCTTTGTTGGGTTCTTTTCCCATCCTTTCTCAACAGCAGAACCAATCTCGGCCCGGCAGCCTGCGCTGCGGCCTCACGTCCACAAACAGCCGGAGAAGACCACCCGGGTCCGAACGGTGCTGAATGAGAAGCAGCTGCACACGCTGCGGACCTGCTACAACGCCAACCCGAGGCCCGACGCCCTCATGAAGGAGCAGCTGGTGGAGATGACCGGCCTCAGCCCGAGAGTGATCCGGGTTTGGTTCCAGAACAAGCGGTGCAAGGACAAAAAGAGAAGCCTGCTGATGAAGCAGCTGCAGCAGCAGCAGCCCAACGACAAGACGGTAAGAGTCCGGAGGGCTGCTGAGCGCCCGTTACACCGTCCGTACTGACGGTATGCTGAAATACGCACGGAAGGGACGACAAAACGTATGTGTTGTATTCTTTGATCAAAGAGAGGCCCTAAATGTCGCTACTCTGTCTGCTCCTACATAATTAATCAAGATGTTTAACCCCTGAGTAAATTTGAGGTAGCCTCTGTTAGAGCGACATCACCAACAGGCTGAAGCTAGTGAAGCCCTTTTGATACATTCACTTCCCAATTCTACATTTGTCTCGGAGTAAAGAACAGCAGCCATGTAAAGGTCCCAGAGCTTCTGTTGAGGGGAGTGTGCATGAGGTGAGAGCTGATGAAGGCCTCCGGCTGTCCGAGGCGCAGCGACAGTCCGGACGGGCCAAGCAGGACTCTATCTGAGGATTTATGTCCCGAGCAGTTTGCATGTTTATTGATTGATTATTCTGCTGATTGACTGGTGGATTCATTTAAGAGCGCCCCCCTCCCTCCCCCCCGCCACACACACACACACGCACCAGAGCCTCCCACTCACACCCTATCCCATCATCATCTGTAATCACCCACAATGAAAGACGTGGGTGCTGACCACGACGCATCCTCCTCTTGCAGAACATCCAGGGAATGACGGGAACCCCGATGGTGGCAGCCAGTCCGGAGCGGCACGACGGCGGCATCCAGGCCAACCCGGTGGAGGTTCAGAGCTACCAGCCGCCCTGGAAGGTCCTCAGCGACTTCGCCCTGCAGAGCGACATCGACCAGCCGGCCTTCCAGCAATTGGTGCGTCGTTTTCTCTTCACTAGTCATTGACATGCTCGTGATTTAAATCCATGCATTTATTTTAAAATCTGTATTTTTTGATTTAATTTCGATTCGGAGCGTTTGACCCGCCGTGGTTCCTCCATGCAGAGCAATAAAATCTCATCCCTATGACATAGAGATTTTAGACATCAATTTGATCATACACATATGTGATGTTTGTGCTAGTTTTCATTATTATTTACATAGTTTTATTTTTTCTATGCTGTGTGTAAATTGCCTGGATCAATACCACGCGCACAATCTCATCTGCTTAATTGTTCGTTACTTCAGTAGAACATGAAGCGGGACAGCTGGTCCAGGTTCTGACTATTTTTTATTTTTTATTTTTAGGCCTAGTAACTAGTATTTAGTTCCAAAGACTGATGTCAATCAATATAACGGGTTAGCCATTTTTCTGCTCACTCGCTATGTTTAGACAGAAGAAGGCCAGGACTCTCTGGGATAAAAAGCAGCTGTCCAGTCAGAGATGTACCTGATGTGGAAAAGGAGGCACAGGGCTTTGGAGATAGATTTCATTCTTATTGATTTGTTTTTATTCATTTGCTTTATAGCGACACAAGCAGGACACTATCTCCAGAAATCTCGTGAATAAGCTCCGTGGCTGTAACAACTCATCCGTTCAAAGCATTTTATTCTTTAGTAAAATAGATAAACCATCAGACCGAACGTCTAGTTTGTTCTTCTTTTCTTAAATTCGATTAGTGCAAATATATCGACACTTGATCTAAAAAATAAAAAATAAAAAAGCGAACAACAATACAAATAGCAGACAAGGATAGCAGGCGTGATGTTCACTCTGAAGTCCGACATGTAAATTACAAGTAGTGGAAAGAAGACTTTCTGTGGCAGATGCGAGCTGCGTCGTGCGCTCCAGCTGCTTGGCAGCAAGAGAAAGGACGCGGCTTTGAAAATGGACGCTGCTGTCTTGTGCCTGCATCCTGCACATCTACCGAGTGTGGCTTTCTAGTCATCATCCTGACGCCAACTCTGGTGTGATGTATCCAGATTTTTCTAAGCGCTGCTTCATGCGTCCTGCAGGTGAGCTTCTCGGAGGGAGGACCAGGGTCGAACTCGACAGGCAGCGAGGTAGCGTCCATGTCGTCTCAGCTTCCAGACACGCCGAACAGCATGGTATCCAGTCCCATCGAGGCCTGAGCAGACTGAACTGAACTCACAGCCCTGTTCATCCCATTCCTCCCGACTGCACCAAACAACCCCCCTGGTTGTATTTTGACACTGTGAAGACAATCATGGGATTTTACCACAGCCACCCATTCTAGTTTCTATCCAGAAGAGACGGGCGGATGCGTCGTCGTGGCCGCTGCTGTCCGGCCACACGCCTGCTTACAGTTGCCAAAAAAGAAAAGACATCAACCATCGATAAATGGGACCTCTGTAGGAGAGAAATCTAAATCCTGTATTTGCGAAATGCTGTGCGCTACTTTGAATAAAAAAGAAACAATGACTGATAATTTTTAAAATTCGATTCACGCACCTCATCATATAATAGACCATCCGAAGGGGAACAGCACTGCTTTTCTTTATCTCATATGATTTCCTTTATGACCCAAGTACTAAAGCATTTGCAACAAGGTATACCTCTATTTTGCCACAAGCTTCGTGGGACATTTGTGTGAGTTAGTGTCCGTTCAAGAATATTTTTTTTCTCTCCCAAAGATGTGTAAATTAATAATAAGTTAAAAATACGTTAGCTCTGGAAGAAAATGTTTTGTTTATTCCCGTGCAACAAAAAAATATTTATTATTTATTGTCGAAAAACTTGCCACCTTTTGTGTAACTTTCTTAACTGAAGTAAAAAGGAAGAAAAAGCTTGTAGTTTGGTCTATGGATTTTCTGTCACAATTTAATGCTTATGTTCATTTATTTATTTGTTTTTATTTTTGATATTTTTTTTTCTTAAAATGATTTACAAATATGACAAGCAGTTTGGCCATCTTTGGAGTGCATTTTCTCAGCAAATATCCACACACGAGGTGGACCGTCAGCTGTTAATGGCCGGATGGGTAGATTGGTTAACTGGGTGTCATGTTGGTGAACATACTGTCTCAGTTTACTTAAAGTTTGCTACCAGCTTTAGAGCAAACTCCACTGCAGATCATATCGATCTTAACAGAATGTCTGAGCCCTAAAACCAGATGTTTTTTCGGGAGGGAAGTGATCAAGTCTGACAGTGAAATTAGAATATTTCAAGTGTTGATTTATTTAGAACCCATGGCCTTTATCTTGATTCTAGTGTGTTATCTTCATTCTTATTCTACAAAGACTGTTTATTCCAACTCTATGGCAACTACTACTGCTCTGGGACCACAGCAATAATGCCACCAGTGTACACATTTTTACAATTTTTAAGAAAAAAGTGAATTAAAATGACTTTAGTTGTTCCTGACTTTAAGGCTTTTTGCCGCAGTCCAGACAGGAAATACTTGAACACAAATAGAGGCAATATGTAGTCTGAATTTAAAGTGTTTGAACACTCTACTATATACTACATTAATATTTACTGGTACTCTGATTTTTCACATCAAAGCTCTGTCAGAAGTTGTTCTTTTTCCTCAGCTACAAAAAACAGGAATATGTGGAGGTAAAATTTGATGATCTAGTATTAGCTTTATGTTCTTCACACTGTTGTTGTATGGGGATTTGTGAGACCCGTTTCAAAAGCATTTTTTTTGTCTCTACCATAATAATAATAATAATAATAATAATAATTTAAAATGTGTTTTATATTCCTAGTGTATGTGTGCACTGACGGATGTATAGGTCGTAAACCTTACAAATGGAATCTGGTGGGTTAGTCCCTTTTGATTAATTTTCAGATTGTTACTTAAAAAGTGGACAAGATGAGCCTTAACGGAGAGTGAAATAAGCTGTCAGTGCATCACTGTCACTGGTACTCTGCTTAGGGCACTCTCCTCCTGTCTTATGAGCCTCCTGCTTAGCAACACATCTACAGCTTCCAGAAAGCCATGTGCTGAACCATCTTACCTGGAATTTACAATTAAAGTTGACTAGTGTTAGAATTATTTGACTTATTTATTTTTTATCGTAAAATTCTCATGAGGGCTCGGTAAAATCCAGCATGAATTCAAAAGCACATTACACAACACTCGCGACAAACAGCTTTTTGCTCTTTTAACTATAAAGAAGAACAGAAATTGACCAACCTGATTACAGATGCCATAGTTCACACAGACCCAAACAAATAACATAACAGCAACATACAATATGTTTTTTTATTTTTTTTTATTTTTTTAAAAGAATTTAATGTCTTTCGAGGAATTAACAGTCTGTGGAAGCTTTTATGGAAGGAACTCCAGGAAATGAACAATTTTTGTCATGCAAGCTTAATTGAAGTTCATATGATGAAATAAATGCCAGTAAATGTCCAAAGAAAGCTACTTAACCTAGGATAAAAAGCAATTGAATATTGTGAATTACTTAAATTTTTCCAGCCCAGATGGATGCCCTGTGTAGGAGACTGCTTAAAATTATTAGTAAATGAAAGAAAGCTGACGTGCCTCTTACAATACTGCTGCTATCTGGGATTTCAAGAGAAGAATGGATCAGTGAGATCAGACAGGCATCACTGGAAAAACAACGGGTGACAAGCTCATAGGCAGCAAAGCATATTCTATAAAGAAAACATGAGGGTGCAGTAATTCTTTTCTTCAGGATATTCGTTGATACTGCACAGTGCTGATGAAAACCTAATAATATGTTTGTATCCAGCTTGAATCCAACTGTAAAAAGTGACTGAGGCTGTCTCTCAGTACTGCAGCACTTCTGGGATAATGTTTCATCCTATTTGAATGAATGGAAACACAACATGTGGCTTTTATTCAAAATAACATAAATTCTGTACATCACATGTGAAGTTGTTTGTCCACAAAGATACAAAAAAGTTAGACAGAGCATCTAACTATACTATAGGTGATTTATTTATTTATTTATTTTTTGAGGTTTTAAACAGTCAGATGGCAAGGATTGTATGGAGCTGACCAGTGCAAATAGGGAAGCTTTAACAAAATGACTGTCATTGTAAAATGTCCTTTGTTAGAATTAAGAGTTATTTAATATACTATTGAGTAATTATGATGAGAAAATGTGATTTTGGTGAAGGATTTGTTATATGGAGGGTCATATATGTGTAAGTATAAATGAAATCCCCTCTACCCCAAGTGGTGTAGGTATAGTGTGTGCCAGGGTCCTCTACCACAGGTCTAGGAGTCTGAGGGTTCTGTGCAGTGTCTTGGCTCTTCCTACTACTTCCTTCCTCTGGGTATTGAACAGCTGGAGCCCCTCCCCTAGTTTAGGTGTTGCAACCTGAACATTTGTGTCACCACTGGGATCACTGTGGACTTCCCGTCCTACTTTCTCTACTTCTTGATTTTCTCATGCTCCTTCTTCCTAATGTTTCTGTCAGCTGGGAATGCCACATCTATCACAACTAACCAATACATCTGACACATACTACCCACCGAAACTTTCTTTCAGACCAAATACATGGCACATGGAATGGCAACAACACCCTCAGATAGCTGTGGCCTTCCCAGTAAGACAATGCGCAACAGCTCATTACAAAAACTGCACAGAAACTTCTTAAGGCAATTAACAAAGAGCTCATGACATTGACCTAGCCTCTAAACTCCCCAGATTCCTGTCCAACTGAGCATTTGCTGGATTTCCCCCAGAATGATTCCAATCCATGAAAGCTTCAGTATGCAAGCCACAGGACCCAAAGGATCTGCTGACAGACACCTGAGGACACCCCCAGAGGTCCTGTGTCCCACAGGATCACAACTGTTTAGGAAACACAAGGGGTGCCTACTCAGTATGAGGCAGGTGGTGTTAATGTTGTTACTGATTGGCATATATTTGATGACAGTTTGTGGCCATGACGGGAGGGACAAGTAGCACCAACTTAGTGTGATTTGGACTGCAGCTCATGACAGACGCTACAAAATGGAGAAATCTCATCAGGAGCTGATGCAGTAAAGACTTTTTATCAGGTGATTGAATTTCCTCCAGGATGTCCTTGTTCTGTCAGCCTTATGACAGCATTTCAGTAAGAACATTTTTGCAACCATGTTCATTTTGACTTGCTTAATGTTTTCCAGCCAGTGGTAACAGCCAAAGGTCACAAGGAAAGCCATGATCTCCTGAGTGAGTATGACATTCGATCTCTGCTGTTGAGCATCTCTGATTGCATTTTGCTTATCTGAAGACAAGATCACCAAGTGTTGGGCAGATATGCAATGAATCAGAATCATTGCATATCATCATTAATGAATTCGCAAATGACAAAACAATTGAACTATCACAAAACACATTTGTATAATCAATTTGCAAGGCTTTTTCATGAGCAGGAAAACTCAGAACAAATTTGGAGTGAACAAGTACAAAGGGCTTTATCTTTGTATGAATGGACTGCATCTGTCCCTTTTTCTCTACATAGAGGAAAATGCCACACTGCACCTGTCTGGTATTTTCATGTCTTGCCATGCCATATGGAGGTGTGCAGTACTGAAAGTGTCAGTGGCAATCCAGAATCTTGCACTGTAATTTTGGTGTCAAGATGCACTGCATTGTACACTTTTTGCCTGCTGCTCAAAGCAAGTCAACTGCACACCATCCAGCACACCTGTGCACCTAACTAGAGCCATTTTTGACATATGTTTTATGTCTGGTCTTTTTCATTTTCACTCAACACTTGAGGTGCGTTATGTGAAGCGTTCCGAGCATGATTAAAGTCAATTATCATGGTTGTGGTTAGAAAATGCTAACATTCAGTAGAAAACAAACAGTAAACTCCGGTGTCATGGTTGTGGTGGATGGATGGGTCAACAAACCATTGAATTATATCTCTGCAAGGTTTTAAATCATTCGGCAACTTCCACCATATTAATCTTCACAGGCTACTCACAACTCAGAAGACCGGTAGAGGTCACTTGTCAACAAACTCAAACATTTGAAAAAAGCAAAAACAAAAAAACGACCCAGAAAACACAAAAATATACCCCTCTAGCATCTGTTTCAGAAAGCAGATCTATCATGTTCCAACCAGAACTCACCACTGACTAACTCTGAGCTGTCAAACTCAGAATCTTTGATTTTAAAACAGGTGATAACAATTAGTTCAATCAACTCTAAATTGAGGTAACCTGAGTAAAGTCTGTGCATGAGAAGATAAAAACAAACAAACATCAATGCAACACATAAGATGATTCACCAAAACAACAGGAGGAACATCGTTGAGCTTTACCCCAATGGAGCTACAAAAAGTAAGGAATGGATTTGTAGAGTATGAGTATACATTTTATTAAAAAAAAAAAGCAACATAGTAGAAACAGCAAAAAAGTGAACTGGCCAGAGAATTGCTGATCGACTCAATGCATTACTATTAATTTAAAAAATATATATATATAATATATATATATAAATTTAATATAATGTAAATAATGCAGTCATCTGGACAGAGACATCAAATGTTATACCTAGAATCTGCTGAAGCCACCTTTAGCCCCAAATGGTCCTATTACCACTTGTACCACTGGGGAATTCACCTTCCCCAGCTTGGATTACCACATTCAGAACGAATGCCCTTTTCTGTTCCTTTTTGACCACCACTGGTTGTTTAACTAGCAGCTGCCTGTCATCCCACAGGCTCTTAACTCTGATGTTCTCCACTACATTTGGTGGTGTGTCCAGTTGAGACTTGGGAACCTCTAACCTATACTAGAGATGTTCCTGTACACTATCCCGGCCCCCTGATTAAGCCTCTCAGTGTACACTGTCCCTGCTGCTATCTTACACCCTGCTACTATGTTGTTGACTGTCTCAGGGGCATCTTTGTACAGCTGACACCTTGGGCCGTGTCTGCTGTCTGTCCCCTCTTGTCATTGTTAATAAAGCTTTGGGAGTAATGGCTTCTTCCTTGACTTTGGGTTGAATCTTTCATGCATTGTGTGGAATTTTTCATGTCTTGACATCAGTAGCATCTACCGCCTCCTGTGGGAAGCCTACTATTCCAGCTGAGCTGGGTATCTGGTACCTGATGTTACTCTGGAGGAATTTGGATGCTGCTGACCTCCTCATATCCTCATCATGGCTTGTACTGGACTGTGAGTTACAGAGGTACTTTTAGTTGGCCTGTGTATCTGTTATCCACATCTACTCTTTGCAATGATGCGGCTACGGCAGATCAGGCCTGTGCAGAAAAGTGATGCATCACCTTAGCATTGGCCACACTTGATGATGACTTTTGTAACGCTGTTGAAGTTGACCTCCACTATTGTTTTCCACCTCTGCATTGAGCTTCTCATTCTCCTTCTTCTTGATGTTGCTGTCACTTGGGATTGCTACATCTATTTCTTCTGCTGTTTATTGACCACCACGATGTCTGGTTGATTAGCCACCACCAGTTTATCAGTCTGGATTTGGAAATCCCACAGGCTCTTGGCTCGGTTGTTCTCTCCCATACTTAGAGGTGTATCCCAATAACTCTATTAAAAACCTCCAGCTGATCCAAAACGCTGCAGCCAGAGTTCTGACAGGACCAGTAAGAGAGATCATATTTCTCCTGTATTAGCTTCTCTTCATTGGCTCCCTGTAAAATCCAGGATAGAATTTAAAATTCTGCTTCTAACATATAAAACTCTTAATGAGCAGCTCCATCTTATCTTAAAGACCTTATTGTACTGTATCATCCTAGCAGGGCCCTTTGCTCTCAGACTGCAGGTCTACTTGTGGTTCCAGAGTTTCCAGAAGTTGAATGGGAGGCAGAGCCTTCAGTTATCAGCTCCTCTGTTGTGGAATCAGCTCCCAGTTTGGGTTCTGGAGGCAGACATCCTCTGTATTTTTCAGGTTAGGCTTAAAACTTCCCTGTTTGATAAAGCTTATAGCTAGGGCTGATCTGAACTGTCCCTTAGTTATGCTGCTATAGCTTTAGACTGCCGGGGGATTCCAATGATGGACTGAGCTCCTCTCCTCTCTCCTCCTTCCATACACCACCATTACATGTCACTAACTCTGTGTTTCCTCCAAGGTCCTATGATTTTTCTCTCTGCAGACGTCTCTGGATCTGGAGCTTCACGGCTCTGATCTGCAGCCGCTGGCCTCACCGACCCCCCAAATATTTATATTCATATTTATTGCTCTGTTCTATTGCTGCTCGCCATCTATCCTGCTATAATGCCTGTGTGTGTGTGTGTGTGTGGGTGTGGGGGGTGGTGGTGTTAGTGGTTCCCACCTTAGCCAACCACTTGCTCAGAGGAAGTCTGAAGGCATCTTTGGATTGTTGGGTTCTCTGTTTAAATTTGTAAGGTCTATACCTTACTTCGTTAAGCGCTGTGAGATGGCATTGTTGAAAACTGCGCTATACACATAAAATTGAATTAAATTGAACAATGGGACTGTCCAGCCATCACAACGCTCAGGAAAGAGATGGGTTCTGTGTCCCCATGTGCGTATCAACCTCAGAACAAAAGCAAAAGACCTTGTGAAGATGCTGCTGAAGCTGGTAAGAGAGTGTCATTATCCACAGTGAAACCTACGGTGGCACAGAAGTGTCACAACAAAACAAAAGCCACAACACAACACAATAAGCCACAACACAACCAAAAGCCACAACACAACACAATAAGTCACAGCACAACCAAAAGCCACAACACAACACAATAAGCCACAACACAACCAAAAGCCACAACACAATGAAAGTAAGTAAAACACTGAAGGCAAGTAGTGTCCATTAATCTCGGTATGCGCTATTAGTCAACATTATTTACTATCAGTATTTTACTTACTTCTCGAGTTGTTTCCAACAATCTCTGGCGTCTGCCCACTTCGTGTGGTTGCGCACTTCACAGTATAACTTCCGGGTTAAAAAAAAACAACTTCCGTTGCAGCTGTTGTGTTGTGTTGCAGCTAATTGTGTTGTGCTGCGGCTAATTTTGTAATGTTGTGGTTAATTTGGTTGTGTTGTGGCTTTTGTTTTGTTGTGACACTTCTGGGCCACCGTAGAAACCGGTGCTGTACCAACATGGGCTGAAAGGCTTCTCAGAGAAGAAGACATTACTCCAAAAGCAACATAACAAAGTCAGATTA
>NW_007578047.1:164347-185648 GCF_000690725.1 Stegastes partitus | reverse complement strand
AAACACACACAAACACACATACCTATAAACAGTCATGGAAAAAAATGATTAGACCACCCTTGTTTTCTTCAATTTCTTGTTCATTTTAATGCCTGGTACAACTAAAGGTACATTTGTTTGGACAAAGATAATGATAACAACAATAATAGCTCATAAGAGCTTAATTTAAGAGCTGGTATCTAACCATTTTCCATAGTTTTCTTGATAATGACCAAAATGACTTTCTCACTTTCAGTTCTTACATCAATAGCTATGGCATTTTACTGCCAAAAACAGTGCTTTTAAGCATTCCATGTTTTCTTTTCTGTCTGTTTTAGTCACATGATACACACAGGAGTTAGTACTTGATTGTATAACCATTGTTCTTGATGACTGTAGCCATGCATCTTGGCATGTTCTCCACCAGCTTCTGACATTGTTCTGCTGTCACAGCAGTCCATTCCTGTTGCATAAATTCAAACAATTTTGCTTTGTTTTTGGGCTTGTGGTTCTCCATTTTGCATTTGATGATTTTCCATAGGTTTTCAATTGGATTTAGATCTGGTGAGTGTGCAGGCCAAGGCATGGTTCCAATGTTCTGGTTCTCCATCCAGGCTTTAGCTGACCTTGCCATGTGGCAAGAAGCATTGTCTTGTTGGAAAATCCAGTCATTGGAGGCAGGAAAGAGTTTTCCAGCTGATGGAAGACTGTTTTCAAGAGTAGCTTTGTACATGACCTGGTTTGTTCACCCTCACACAATTGCAATTGCCCTGTTCCACTCACACTGAAACAAGCCCAGATCAACACTGATCCACAATTGCAATTGCCCTGTTCCACTCACACTGAAACAAGCCCAGATCAACACTGATCCACCCCCATGTTTTACTGTAGGGGCAAGACATTCTGGTTTGTAAGCTTCTCAAGGCTTCCTTCTAACCAGTAAGTTGGCTGGAGTGGGCACCAACTGAAAACTGGATTCATCACTGAAGAGAACCTTAGCCCAACTATCAACAGTCCAATCCTTGTGATCCCCAGCAAAGAGTAACCGGGCTTTCCTCTGCCTTTCATTGATGAAGGGCTTCTTCCGTGCCCTGTGTGATTTCAGACCAGCTTCAAGAAGTTGGTTTCGAACTGTCCTTATCGATCAAGTCACATTTCTCGACAGCGGCCACTCATTTTTAAGGTCCCTGGAGGTCTGATGATGATTCCTGACACAGGATTGGATGAGTGCACGGTCATCTCGTGGGGAAGAAACACGTTTCCTGCCGTGACCAGCTAGCAATCAGGCAGTACCATATTGGGCTTGCTTTTTCTTGGTGTAATGAATGGCTGTCTTGGAGATCTTCAGTTTTTTCGCTACCTGTCTCTCACTCATGCCAATTTCCAACAGTGCCAAGATGGTTGCCTTTGTGGCTTCACATAATTCTTTTGTTTTTGGCATTATGTGAGAGCTGCAACTTCTGAGTTGTGCTCCGGCTTGAATGTAAGCAGGAAACCACTCTTGGCCTTTGCATGTGACATGAAATGGCCTATTATATACCGTGGGAATACAATGAAGTATGTCAAATAGGACATAAAGTATGATGTGCAGTTTTTGTTGCGTTCATTGTATTCTTCATGTAATATACCTTTCGTGATACCAGACATTAAAATGAACAAGAAACTGAAGAAAACAATGGTGGTCTAATATTTTTTTCCCTTGACTATATATATATCCATCCATCCATCCGCTTAATCTTCATTAGGGTGGCGGGGGGGCTGGAGTCTATCCCAGCCGACTTAGGGCGAAGGCAGGGGACACCCTGGACAAGTCGCCAGTCTATCACAGGGCTACATTTAGAGACAGACAACCAAGCACACTCACATTCACACCTACGGACAATTTAGAATCACCAATTAACTCTCTCTCTTTATATATATATACACAAATACATAAAGTGCACTCATTCCAATTACAGGGCCTTGAAAGAGCAATGTATCTGCTATTTTACGTCACTGATAGCCCAGCAGATGTGTGCTATATACTCTGCATCAAATAGTTGCCCAGAAAACTACAGCTGACAAAAAAAGTACAATGGAAACATTTGTGCTGAACTGAGAGCATGCCAGTGTGTCATCTAAACAATGTTAGGTCTGAGCATCTTGTCCATATAAATGATTGATGGTGCAGGGAAACTGGCTCTTTAAGACACTGATGTACCTTGTCTGATGCTTCATTCAGTCTGTAAGCTTCAGCTAGAGAGAAGGAGAAACTCAGTTAAAGACAACTCCATCGTGGCCAGGTTAGATTTATGGAGTATGTTGCCATAGTAACTGACACAGAATTACGCTGAACTCTCTAGCGTAAAAACAAAACCCCTGAGTTTCCTTCAACTCTGAGTCAACTAATGCTGAGCTTTCTGACAGTGTTCACATCCTCTATACAACCCAATGTAAATGTAAACAGGCTTTGTGTTCTGCATCATAATTCACAATTTTACTTACTGCTTTGCTGTGTTTGGACAGATCATCTGCCTCAAAGATTATTTCAGTTTGACCACTGTAGGGTAAACCACGTCAGAGTGGTCCAACCAAATGAAAAGAAAAGAAAAGAAAAGAAAAGAAAAGAAAAGAAAAGAAAAGAAAGCAAGATAAACAAATCAAAACAAAGTGATAAGTTGGGCAAATTTTTTGGACGCTGTCTCAGTATTTACTGTAGTGCAAAGCAACATCAGGCCTGAACATTACGTTGACCAGCCAAATCTACACATATGTAGCCATCTGATTCTCAAAGACCCAACTGCATGAGAACTGGGAAATAAGGCCAACAGATTATTGTCATTTCAATTACAGAAGGCACAAGCTAATTGCACAGTCTGTAAAATGAAATAACTTAATTCTTATGATGTTGAAACTAACCCAAAAAGAACATTAGATACCTTTTGCTAAATATTATGAACAATTATATAAGGGTCAACTCTTAGAATCAAAAGAAGAAAAAATACTCAATTTCTTGAAAAATCTTAAATTGGACAAATTGGCTGTTGATGAAGCATCTGTGCTGGTAGAACCAACTGGAGGCAAAGAGGTAAAAGAAACAATAGTTAAGTGAAAACATACTAAGTCACCTGGAATGGATGGGTTTGCAAGAGAATTACAAAATTTTTGTTACTGACCTTACTCCTGCATTATGCAAGCTATATAACTATGTGGCAAACTCAGGAAACCCTCCAGAATCATGGTCAGAGTCTATCATTACAGTCCTGCACAAGGAAAGAAAGGATCCACTGCAGTGTTCAAGTTATTGTCCTATAAGTCTTTTGTGTGTGGACTATAAAATATTAACTTCTATTTTAGCAACAAGAATACAAAAATATATATGAAGAAATTAATAAAACCAGATCAGAAAGGGCTCATTTCATGTTGCTATCCCCCCGCCCCCAATAGGTATTATATTACAAATCATAAGGAAAAAGAAAGAGTTAGCAAAATCCCAAATAACATAGAACAATATTTTATTTCAATCTTTGAAAAATGTCCCCCATCTTTCTAAAAGATTGTCATTAGACATTTTTCAGAATACTTCCAATATCAAGGAAAAATGAGAATTAGAATTCAATACAACAATAGAAGACGAACTATGGGACAAACTCTGTAACAACCCCCTTTAAGGATATCAGCAGTCAGCAATGGGAAGAATTTGACTGGAAAAATCGGATATTTTCATATCCCTTTGGCCATTTCTAATTTTGTTAAAAAATAGGTGATCATATGCATATATTCTGGGACTGTCCAGTAATTCTTGAATACTCGAAAAATATTAAAGAAGAGATTGAGAAGAGAAATCCCTTCAAATGTACTCTTTTATTTACTTGGTGTTCTGCCGGTCGATGTTTTCAATGTTGACCAAAGATACATTTTGCATATATTGTTATTGATTGCCAAGAAAACTATCACTGTACATTGAAGAATGTTAAATCACCAACTGTAGCTGAATGGAAACAGAGGTTACAACAGATATATATGATGGAAAGAATGACTGCATCATTACAAATGAAAATAGACCTTTTGAAGCAGAGATGGCACATGGTTAAAGAGTACCTGGATATGTAAACTATATGGACTGTCGAAATTGATCCCAAAGTATTGGCATTAATATATGCTATATTTATACTTGCAAAACGTTTATGATTATGTACATTGGTATCATCTGCAATATTTATGTACACAGTATTTGTATTATCGTTATTTCTTTTAATCACTTATCTTGTCTCAGATATCGTTGTGTTTTGTATTGTGAAAAATTGTAAATTGAAAGTTTTTAAAAAAGGCCCAACTGCATGAAAAGAATTGTTTTACCTCTGTTTTGTCATTATGTCTCCATTTATTTATTGCATTAGTGAGATTTTCCCTACTGCCCTTATTTTCTCTACTCCCGCTACTTGATGTAACTAAATTTACAAATACATTAGCTACATAAAGTGAATATTTTAACAGTTAATATTATTTAGAGCTCTGTTACGGTTGTATGGTTATTTGGTGTAGACTTTTTAAAACTTAAAAAAAAATAAAAATAAAAATGTGCACCTTTAATTGCATTAATCAGCTGTTACATAAAATAGTCATAGTATTCAATAACACAATAGGAATGGCTTTTTAATTCGTATCTTAATAAAAAGTAATTATCAATTTCACCTAATAGCCTTAAGTATCCACAATTAAATAAAAAGAAAATAATAGCTGCCTACATGCAAGGAAAATCTCATTCAGTAATATTAAACCCTATGATAGGATTTGGTAAAAGGTCAGCAGCAATGTAAAATGCACATCATGATATCTGGGCAAAAGTGTGATAAAACTAAGGAAGGTTCACAATTTAGAAACTGTTTGTTGAAAAAAGGTCCTGATCGACTTCACACATGACAAAAGTCTTGCATTTCCTGTAAAATAACACTCATCACCATTACTCACTTAGACTGAAAGAACAAATCAGACGTGACGTTTGCTGAGATTGTTGAGGTTCTACAACAGAGACAGACTCCTCCAGTGGTGCCTATCCTCTGTTGTATACATGGGGATCTGGGAAGGGGAAGCTAGGAATCAGGACAAAGAGTCCTGATAACATACCCTGCAGGTTTGTCTTGCTCTAGGACTGTATTCAGAGCTGATGGAGAGATGGAACAAAAGCAGCACTGTACCTTGGGCAGGCTGGAGGAAACAATTGCCAGTCTCTGGATGAGACCACATTGAATTGGGATGGGAAATGAGCAAGGGAACTAACCCTCCCAGAAATCTGGCGCCTGACTCTTAAAAGCCCACTATTTATTAGTGTGTAGTCTAAGATGGGAGCACAGACACTGTTTACCTCTCTAAGCCAAAAAAGTTTAGGTTTTCTTTAAAGTAACCAAATTAACTGCAATATCAGACAACTTGCATTCTATATTAAAATGTAAATACAGACTATGAACATAGCAAACTACCTTTGATGTTAGATATTTGGCTCAAATAGAGGAATATGCCACGTGTAAGTGTGATTAAACACAAGAAGATGAATTCAGATGGTTGACACGTTCCACTGCAAAGTCTGAAAGTTTTTGGTTACATAAATAGCGAACTGACTGCTGTAACAGTAGTTGTGATAGTGGCTATGGAAATGTAGGGTAGTGTCTGCCAACTGGGCCTCAACTACTCTTGATGGTTGTTGAATCATCTTATTTTTACTTTTTGTCCAACAAATTGTTGCTGTCAAACATGACACGAAAGTGGTAATTTTGGTACCTGAGGTTAATTTAGCTGTAGTTGTAGTCTATCTATCTATCTATCTATCTATCTATCTATCTATCTATCTATCTATCTATCTATCTATCTATCTATCTATATCCTGCATTGTTACAGTAATGTGATCTGAGTAGTTTGCTGGTCAAATATAAGTTAATTCTGTATAAGCATTTAAACCCCTTTTGAGCAAACATTTACCCTACACCTAGTAATAGCATTAGTGCTACTATGCATTACTAAATGTAAGATACAAAGGGAAGTGGAAATTCTAAAACACTGCTAGAGAAACAGTGGACATGGAGAGAGACTCCCAGAATGCTCAGTAATTATTTGCTCCAAAGAAACACAAGTTGCAATGGAAAGATCACATTTTTGGTACATATTTGGCAAATGAGACTTAACTTGAACTACCGCTACTTTTTTGCTCATGTGATACTCTTTGAAATACCTTAAATTGCAAAAACAAGATTTGTAGAATAACCATACAAAGAGTGGAGTGTTCTATTGCAAAGGTACCGAGTGTCATGGTAACCCACCGAGTACATTTGCTCTGCTTTGCTCTGCACAAGTGACAGACTGACTTGTGCACTTATCAACATTTGCTGTAGACCTAGGTGTGAGTCTATCCCAGCTGACTTAGGGTGAAGGCAGGGTTTACCTGGACAGGTCAGCAGTCTATCACAGGGCCACACAGAGAGACAAACAACCCAGCACACTCACATTCACACCTATGGTCAATTTAGAATCACCAATTAACCTTAACATGTTTTTGGACTGTGGGAGGAAGACTGGGTGAAAACCCATGCTGCACAGGGAGAACATGTAAACTCCACACAGACAGACCCCAGGCTGCAAATTCAATCCCAGGACCTATGACCAGCACTGTGCTGTTTAGCATTTTATCCAGTACCATTGTACGTTTTCTATGTGATGGAAGTTCAGCTCAGTCCTGCATAAATTATGTTGCTTCTTCACATTAAAAAATAAGTACTCAGGACAATTGCGCAATGTGAGTACTGATTAAAGTTTTATACATACAGTAATTTTGGAAAGCTATCCTGCTATCCCCACCCTCCCATCTCCACTCTCACCCAACTGGTCAAAGAAGATGGCCGCCTTCCCTGAGTCTGGTTCTGTTGGAGTTTTTTTCCCCCTCCCTTGGTTTTTTGGTTCCTTTCCACCAATGCCGACCGCTTGCTCAGAGAGGGTCCAAAGGCAACTTTGGATTGTTGCATTCTCTGTTTAAATTTACAAGATCTATACCTTACCATGTTAAGTGATGACATACTGTACGTTGTAAACAGCGCTATACAAATAAAGTTGAAATTGAAAATTGAAAGCAAAACTATGACCATATAGTACAATGAACAGAAACTATACCTAGAAACACAAGAAGAGCAAAGTGTCATGGGAAACACAAGACCCAAGCACAGACAGAGAAGACACGGCAGGCAGATTAAAAGTTTAACAATTTATCGTACAATGGTAGAACAGAGTGAGAGGTCATGGACGAGGAACAAGGTACAATGGCAATGAGTACGGGACTGATGGGGAATTACAATACAAGAGCATCAGGCTTCATGTTGCATGATCCAGGGAGGTAAGGGAGGGTAAGGTTGAACTTGTCAAATAATAGTGCCCACTGGGCACTGGACGAGAACTTAGTTTCTTAGCAGTCTGTATGTAATCCAGGTTTTTATGGTTTGATGATCTCTGGGAGAAAAATCCACAAGGATGTAGTCTACCATCCATTGGGGATGTTGCGAAAGTACAGCCATCACTACTGTGTCTGAGGCATCTACTTTCACTATGGATTGTCTGGAGGGATTAGGTTGAAAGAGGATGGGGGCAGAGGTGAAGCAACGTTTGAGTTCCTGGAAGGCCTTTGCTGCTCCTGAGGTACAAAGGAAGGTCCTGGAGGTAGAGATCAGGGCAGTCATGGGATGCAACTACTTTGCTGTAGACGCAGATGAAATGTCAGTAAATGTCTGCAAATCCTAAGAAACGCTGTAGCCGCTTGCAAGTCTTTCGTTGGTTTTTGGGTTCCATCTGTACTTCCCCTTGGGCAATGGCTCTCCAAGACCGCAGCTCCCCATTCCCTCCACGTGTTTTTCAATAAACTGAGTAAATAGGCGATACAGGCTCTATGCTTGGAACAGAAAAGGGGCAAAAGTAGAATAAAACAGTTTATTGTACAATGGCAAAAAACAGTTCAAAACATCACAACTTGGACCACGAAGTCACAGAGGAACTTCGGGGCCTGGGACTTCTCCGTCAGTCCACCACATTACACTAGGAAAGGAGCAGGCGGAGGCGGTGTGAAAGAAAGGGGAAGCAGGGGCATCTGGGTTAGTACGCTACCTGGACAACAAAGTGGACCACACACAGCTCCTTAGATCTGTGCAGCATGTCGTGAGCGACTGCTGTGTCTTCATTTTATTGAATCATGGCCAGACGACAACATCCCGGACTCCACTGTCCCACTAGCTGGGCTAACATGCTACCTTGCCGACCGAGTCTTCATGGAAGGTGGTAAGACTTGTGGCAGGAGAGTTTGTGTTTACCTAAGCGATACTTGGTACCAGAGTGCTGCTGTTGTGCACAAACACTGTTCTCCACTGGCGGAGTTTATTATCATTAAGTGCAGACCGTTCTGCCTTGCAAGGGAATTTTGCTTGTCGCTGTTTACATCCCTCCCACCATGATCACCAGCGACAGGAACATGGTACTCAGTGAACTCTACCAGGCCATCAGTGAACAACAGACACTGCACCCAGATGGATTCCTCATCACAGCTGGAGACTTCAACCATGCAGATTTAAAGATTTTACTGCCCAAGCTACAACAACATGTGGACTTTCCAACCAGAGGGGACGGTTTACTGTTCATAGTCTTCAAGGGGGCCTTCCCCTCTCCCCTACCTGGGACTCTCAGATCACATCACCATCATGCTAAAACCTGCATACAGACCCAGAGTGAGAGCCATCAGACCAACACAAAAACAGGATCATGAGAAAACGCGTACCATGGCGCGACTATCATTAGCAGTTACGCTAGACACAGGAAACAATGTTGCCAAATGAGACAGAATGATACACTACTCTGGCATGACTACACAACCAGTAAGCACAAGCACTATGTACACTAGGGATAGATTCTCAATCTACAGCAAGAAACACAACTTAGCTGACAGTTTATAGGGAGAGCAGTCTGAGGAATGTGAGGAGGGTGATGGCGTGGCTGGGTGAATCCTGGAGCATGGGTCTGGAGGTTTGCAGAGTGAACAGAGAAGGAGAATGCTAAGCCGGGAATTCAGACAGGTGGTGGTGTGGAAATCCGCTGAAGCAGGTGTTCAGACAGGGAGTGGCACGAAGAACTGGGCACAGAAAAAGTTGATTAATACAAGCAATGAACAACAGAGCAGAACCAGAGCAAGGCTGGTCTGAGTTGACTGACCATGAGCAGCACAATAGTCTGACGATGAGTGATGATCCAAGCCCTTCTTTTCTGGCAGACTGCAATGGACAGGTGAAACCACTCCCTGCTGCAGGTGTCCTTGATCAGCTGATTATCTGATAGGAAAGCGCACACAAACACACACAACTGCATATTAATGTGGTCATTTTACAGATTTTCCAACAATTTAAGTAAAGACTTTGTAAAAATTACCTGTCTAGAATCATCTGTTCAGAATATGACGTACTTCTTCTTTAATGTTCTCATTAAAGTTTGATCTTGAGGTCTGTGTGCGAAGGCTGCTAATAATTCAGTCGATTTTAGCAGCAGAAATAAGAAGCTGTTCATCTGAATGTGTATGGAGCATGTTAAAGGGCTTCCCGTCATCACACAGATAACATCTCAGGTACCAAGGCAACAGAAATCCAGTGTTGTCTCCTGACCCAAAAAGCCATATGACTGGGATTTAAAAATGGCATGCTTTTTTGAGAATCATTTGTAAACAGGTAGTCACATTTCCTTGTAGCACACTTTCTCTCTCTTTTTTAAAAAAAAATTTGATTTCTTAAAATGACATGTAAACATCTAAATAGAGACCAAAGACTTTTTATTATAGATGAAATAAATTCTTACACAATTGTACTGCTACTTTTAAAATGTTTGATATCCTTCTTTCATTGAGTTATTCAGTTCTCTTCTTTTGGTTTGCCACCAACATGTAGATATTTGGCATTGCATTGTTTTTTTGTTTTTTTTAGGAAATCCTCATCTCTGCAAAAATATAATTGATTTCCTTTTACTTCTAATGCATTTTGCACAAGCGCAGTTTAAGCACAATGCCCAAAGTCACATTTTCCATATTGAATCAGGTCCTACAGCATTCCATCGACAAAAGTTAAAGGATTACACATAGACAACACAGCCAATGCTAGATTGTATTAGCCAGAGGGACACAGAGGGAAGGGCGCCCTGATTTGGTGGTTGAGTTAGATTAGGTAAGGCTTTTGGAGGGGACATGAACAGATATTTTGAGGGATATAAAATGGTAATTTAGATAGCAGCAAATCAGTTTTAAATCTTCAGTTTCGGTAAAACAATTTGATCAAACACCACAGCTAGTTATTACTGCATATTGCTTTTCTGAACTAGTTTGAACAGCAATATAATTTTATGTTTTGAGTTGCACACTGGCATCGATGATTATAAGTGGATATTGTTTACATGAGGTTAAGAGAAAATTTGAGTAGATTTTAAACATTTGAGTCTCTGTAAATTTTATATTTCTCACTTTCATAGTATCTGTCTCTAAATTGCACTGTTACTAGCATGGCACTGTTACATTATTTCTCTCACACTGTTATCACCTGTGTGATGTGTCTCATGATGCTCAGCATGCTCAACCTTATGCTTTAGCCTGGAGCTTTGTGGTTGACCTGCAAGGCATCCTACATTAAGTTCCACAAATGCACAACTGAAGATCTGTACTCACAATGCAAATTCTACATATATTTTTACACTGCACAAAGCATTCATGTTTGTAAAGCTTCTCGAATATACAAATATATATTTGAACTATTTTCTTTCTTTACACACATTGGTTTTGGACTTTTCAAATCAAATCAAATCAAATCAAATCAAATTAAGTTTATTGTCATTTTGCTGTACATACACAGTAGTACAGGCAAGATGACAGAGCGTGTCTTCAGGATCATTGAATTAGTAAGTTTTCGGAATGCACGTCTAGGATAGGCAAGACACTAAACGTTCACTCTCGCTGTCTCCTGAAGGGGCCGGTGCGTCCATGCGCGCCGCCATCACTTTGAACATGGTGAACGTCTTCAGGTCCTGGTAGGTTCTCAGGGACACAAAGACACACACGATGGTGTGTCGATGGTGAAGCCGCAGATGCTGCACAGAGCTAGCTGCCTGCCTGTCCGCCTGGAATAATGTTGTTCCCTCCAGCTGTCTGTCCTTCTGGGATGTCGTCATGGAGCCATGTTTCTGTTAAAGCAGACAAACAGCAGTCTTTCCACTCTCTGTAGGTTTCTTCCAGGAAACGTGGCTCGTCCTTCTTGTTGTGGAGGGAGCGGACATTGGAGAGTAGGAGGACAGTACTGCTGGTCTGGAGGGGTTCGCCTTTAGCCTATCCCGGCTCTCTTCCTCCTCCTTTATTTACACTCGTACCGTTTGCGTTTCCTTCTCTCTCGGGTAACTGCCGCCGTAGTTGCTGATCGGACTCCGTGTCGGCGCAGCATGTCCAAATCACAACCGATTGCTGCAGTTCCAGCACCGTTCACTGTGCTGATGCCCAGCAAAGTCTCCCGGCTGCAAGTTTTGCGGAATGAGTGTGTGGGATAGACAAGACACTCAAAACGTTCCCTTTCATTGTCTTGTGAAAAGGCCCCTGCGTCCGCCATCACCATGGCAATTTTTCATTTGTTGACAGAAAAATATACATTCCCAGTGTTATGCTTTAATGAGTCCTGTCTCTCAAAAATTACATTCATGAACAACTAAACTGTATTCTCAATCAAGTTTTGAGGGAAACTTATTTTTGTCCAGATTATGTTTGTTTGTGATGTATCACCAAAAAAAAAAAAAAAGCCTTCTTGTGTTGCTTTTTCCCTGTTGATCCTTTTCAGTCACTGAGTCTTATATCAGAAGTCAGGACTCATCACTTTGGCAAGCAAGAAATTGATGACTGATGATCAATGATATTTTTATAGACCTCATCACATAGTTGTTATGCCTAAACCTAACCAGACATTTTTAAGTACCAACTAAGACTATTTCCACTCACAGCACTCGTACATATGAAATATGTAACTGGGTGGAGAGATAGTCTCTTCACTCAGAGAACCAAGGTTACAATGTAACCATACAGTTTTTGAAAATTGAAATGGTCCCTACTACATCATTCTCTCACCTTACAGGGAGGAAATATGTGTTCTTTCAAAATGTAAATTCTTCCTAAAGAGACAATTCCAGTAAAGTTTAAAAGGTATGTTTTGTTTAGTTTTGGTTTTTTTGGAATTGTAAGTGTTCATTTTCTTCGAGATTTGGAAATATTCAATTCTACATTAACTCTGTTGACTGATGCACAGAGCAGATAGCTCATGTTCCAAGTTAAACAGGGGTGCACCCTAATGATTACCTCAGTGGGCCAGGACTGCTACACTGTAACAAATTACTGCAAAAAAATACAGCCAAATTCTAACCAAAATACGGTGACATACTGTAAAATCTGATGCTTTTTAGAGCCAAAAACAAGAATGGGCAATTACTGCAGGCTACTATAAATTAACAGTATGATTGCAGTATTTTTTGGAGTGAGCCACATGCAACAGCTGATGTTCAATCATTGTTCATCCTCCCTCCAAGAGGGCAACAAAAAGAATAGTAACATCATTCTGAGAAATTAAAACTTAAGTTGTGGTTACTCAGTTTGTGAGTCAGGTTTGATTAATGCTGAATTGGCATCCTAGCAAGCTTCTGGTAGGCTGAGTGCACAAGAGAGCATTTTCAGACAGTGTGTCTTTACCAGTCAGAAGTTTGAATACTTAAAAACATTGTTTTCTAATGACTGGTGGACACCTGTTTGCAGGTCCAGTTTAAACATTTTTGTTTGACATAGACGTCGCTTTAGTCAGTTAACACTTTTGTAACACCTGCCTACTATCAAGTAATGTTATTTAACAGTACATTTGGGTTCATCATGTGAGTGTTTTTCTTTTTTTGCAAAACAAACCTTGATAGTCAGACTACTGCAGATTGCATTTTGTTATTTTGCAGCCTTGTGTGCAAGTAAGGACCCATTTCATTCCAAAACTGGACTTTATGAAAAGTAAAATGTGTATTTGGGTTTTTTTGGTACCTTACACAATATGCAGCCAGCCATCTTCCTCTGTTTTACATTACAACTTTAGTTCTTGTGATGTTTGATGAGTGTGAATTTGCTTTGTACCACCTGAAGTAAACATACTAACATCATAACATGCAATGTTTGCTCCAAGACCTGCAATCATACACTGATTAAGGTAAGTCTAGATTTTCATCACATACAGTATGTTAAGAATTGCACATGGTTTCTAAAATGGAATATCACTGTCTATGCTGAACAGGAGTCTGCATCTGCAGCAGACACTGAAGGTACCTTGACTCTGCCGGCCAGTCTTCACAGGATACTGCCAGTAATGTAAAAACAGTTAATAAATGTTGCAGAATATTCATGCACATGCTGAAGTCATTAACCTCATAGAACTCTCACTTGAATGTGATTTGTGATTATACTAAGCAGTAGATCTGTAGACAACAAAAGATATGCATTACATTATTTTCAAAAGTAAACAGTTTACCCATGTATGTGTCCATAAGACACTTGTTGTATGTGAACAACTGATATCCAGATATACTGTGTGTTACTGTGATGGGATTCCAAAGTAACCTGAAGCACTCTTTAAAGTATTTGTAGATAGATGACACGTTTGTTTATAGTTCATTCATCCCATTATGGTCACTTGAAAAAAGCTACATCCCACTAAACTGTGATTTGTGTTCAAAGAAATTAATATTGTGAATTGTCAGTCAAGTGCTATTTCTGTTACAGTCGGATGTAATTTTAAGTTACTTCATGTGAGTTCTTTCCTGATCTTGGGCTGATTTGTTTTAAGTGCTTTACTGAGGTTGAACCCAAACAGGGAACAAAGACCAGCTATGGAAAGCTGTGTAAAAAGACAAGCAAAATGGTCCAAAGAAGACTTGGATCCCACATGTCACAACTCTATAAAAACTGTCACTTCATAAAGGTCAGCTAGGTTTCCCTTCATGTTTGACATGACATTGTTGTTCTACCCTGTTGTTTAATTCTTTATTCTCTCTCTGTCTTTCTCTGCCCAATTTTCACTCTTGTCTTTATATAAGCACAAAGTCATTACAAGTGAGGCTATTCTGTATTGTATCTAACTTAGTGGTTAGTGTGTACTGCTTTTTGTTTCATCGAACAAAAAGTTTTTGCACAGTAACTTAGAAAGTTTAGACAAGCAACTTGGTTTATTTATTTATTTTTAATTGTTTGTTTATTTTTTATTTAATTGTGCAAGACAAACATGAGAAAACAGGGATTAGGTGACACACACACACATAAGGATGGGATAGAGTGAAGTGTGACCAGAAAGGAAAAAAAAGGAAAGAAAAATACATAGACATGTCATTAA
Organism: Stegastes partitus; assembly: GCF_000690725.1. NCBI lineage: Eukaryota > Metazoa > Chordata > Actinopteri > Pomacentridae > Stegastes > Stegastes partitus. The sequence goes on along the minus strand of NW_007578047.1, from coordinate 171,243 downwards.
TCATAAACAAGTCTACTGCAGATATTAATTATAAGAAGAATTCTATTGCCAATGATGATAACAATTAGAATTACATTGCAAAATTACAACAATAAATAAATAGATAAATAAATTAGGGTGACTGTTATGATGGTGATAATACTAATAATGACTATGAGAGTAATAACTGTAACAACAATAACAATGTTGATAACAAAAACAGTCATAATGATGATGATGATGACGAGGATAGCAACGATAATAATAATAATAATAATAATAACAAGACAATAAATAAGTGACCGATTAGTATCCAGGCACGAGACACCCTATCACTACCACCATCACTACCATCACCATCATTATCATTATTTATAACAATAGCAACAATAAATAGGGTCCTTGCCTTCGGGCAAATGATCAGATCATCATCAAGCTCTGCAGAAGCCTGATAACGATCCTGATCATTTGAATCAGGTGTGTTGGAAGAGGGAAACATCTAAAACATGCAGGATTGCGGCCCTCGAAGACCAGGATTCGACACCTGTGACCTAAACTGTGTGAAGATTTCTTGAAATTTTTTATTCATAAGATCTCTGATATTAGGCCCTCTATTGTCCCGTCTGCATCAGATGCTGCTGTTCCTCCTATTTGCCCTGTTGTGTTTGAGACTTTTGAGCAAGTGTCCCTCTCAGTTTTAACTGACATTATCCAGCATCTCAAACCTTCCTATTGTCCTCTTGACGCCATCCCACCCCGCCTTTTTAAGGAGGTTTTCCATACTGTTGGCCCCTGTGTTATGGATCTGATAAATTCATCTTTGAAGACTGGCTGTGTTCCAGCTGCCTTAAAACATGCTGTGGTCCAGCCCCTCATCAAAAACCATAACCTTGACCAAACAGTCTTATCAAACTTTAGGCCCATCTCCAAGCTTCCTTTTCTTTCTGAGGTCTTGGAGAAGGTGGTATTTGAACAACTGCAGTCTTTTATCGACCTTAATGACATCTCAGAAAAGTTCCAGTCTGGGTTCAAAGCACGCCATAGTACAGAAACGGCGCTTTTAAGAGTTTTAAATGACTTATTGTTGACAGTTGACTCCGGTAATTCTGCTGTCCTTGTCCTTTCAGATTTGTCAGCGGCCTTTGACACAGTGGATCACAATATTCTTCTGTCACGTTTAAATACCTGGGTGGGTGCTCGGGGCACTGTTTTGAAGTGGTTTCAGTCCTACCTCTCAGACAGGAGCTGTTCTGTCCAGTTGGGCCAGTGCTCCTCGGCCACTTCCCCCCTACGCTGTGGAGTACAAGGTTCTGTTTTGGGCCCCCTCCTTTTCTCGATATACAGTATATGTTTAGAAAGTATAAAATCTTTTTTCATTGCTTTGCTGATGATGTGCAAATTTACTTGGCTCTTAAAATGATTGAGCAAGCCTCTGTTCAGGTCTTACTTGACTGCCTTAAAGATATCCAAACTTGGATGGCAGCGAACTTTCTGTCTCTGAACAAAAAGAAAACTGAGATAATTTTATTTGGTCAGCAACAAGTGCTGGATGGATATGACAGCGCCATTGGCACCCTTATGTCCTACTGTCATCCTTATGCAAGGAACCTTGGAGTCATTTTTGATAGAAATTTTAGGTTTGATAAACAAATTTCCTCCATAGTCAAAATGAGCTTTTTTCAATTAAGGTTGTTGGCAAAAGCGAAGACATATCTTCTAAGAAATGACTCTGAAAGAGTGATTCATACTTTTATTGCTTCACGCTTGGATTGTTGCAACTCATTGTTTGTTGGCCTTGACAAGACAGCAGCGCCGTTTGCAGGTCGTCCAAAATGCTGCTGCCCTCTTGCTGACTGGAAAGAAAAGGCATGAGCACATTACTCCTGTCCTTGCATCTTTGCACTGGTTGCCCATCAAATTTAGGATCCATTTTAAAGTCTTATTAATTGTTTTTAAATGTGTAAATGGTTTGGCACCACCATATTTATCAGAGCTTGTACAGCTGCACACTACTACCAGGGCACTCGGGTCAACAAACCAGCTGCTCCTGGCAGTACCTCGGTCCAGGCTCTCCACTCGAGGGGACAGAGCCTTGTCAATAGCAGCCCCTAAGCTGTGGAACAGCCTACCTCTCCAGGTTAGAGCAGCACAGTCAATTGAAAATTTTAAAACACTCCTAAAAACACATCTTTTCTCCTTGGCATTCACTCCCAGCTAGGCGAGCAATCTTGGCTTTCTCTTTCTCTATCTCTTTTTTATTCTCTTTCACTTTCTCTTATTTTAAATTTTGTTTTTAAAGACTTCTTAGTATACTTTGTGTTGTTTTGTTTTATTATAGTGTTTATGATATATTATGTCTTCTTTGTGTATAGCACTTTGGTCGACTGTGATCATTTTTAAATGTGCTCTAAAAATAAACTTTGACTTGACTTGACTTGAGGATCCAGTGATCAACAGAGTTGAAGACCTTAGCAAGGTCAATAAATAAAGCTATGCCGATCTGCTTGCTGTCTAATGCTGCAATAATATCATCCAGGACCTTCATAGTGGCTGTCACACACCCATGTCCAGCTTGGAAACCCGATTGCAGGTCTGACTAGATCTGGTTTGACTGAGGGAAGTGGCTTAGCTGTTTAAAAACCAACTTCTGCAGAACCTTGGATAGGCATGGTAAAATGGAAATAGGTCGATAGCAGTTGGGGTCTGAGCCACAGCCCCCTTTGAAGAGAGGGAAGATCACAGCCTATTTCCAGTCAGGAGGGAAGACAGACAGCTGTAAAGACAGATTAAATATTCTTGTGATGGGAGCAGCAATGATGTGAGCAGCTGATTTTAAGAACATGGGATCAATCAACTGTCTGTGAAGCAAGCCATCATTAGGCTGAAAAATCAAAACAAACCCATCAGAGAGACAGCAGAAACACTAGCTGTGACCAAATCAACTGTTTGAAAAAAAAAAGTGTGGTGGATGACAGAAGAAAATCCTTTCCCTGGTCAAGAAAAACCCTTAACAACAGTTTGCCAGATCAAGAACACTCTCCAGGAGGCCTGTCTGTGTCAAAGTCAACAATTAAGAGAAGTCTTCACCAGATTGAATACAGAGGGTTGACCACAAGGCGTAAACCATTGGTGAGCCTCAAAAACAGGAAGGCCAGATTAGAGTCCCCAGGGGTTCCAGACTTCAGATTGTCATTGAATGTGTTGTAATTCCTACATTGTTCTCCTGATTTGGATGTAAATATCCATAAATTAAAGCGAAAAGTCTGCACTTAAAGCAAATCTTGATTGTTTAATTTCAAATTCAGTGTGGTGGTGTACAGACCCGAAATGCTGAAAACTGTGTCAATGTCCAGATATTAATGGACCTGATTGTACCATGACACCGTGTGCCATCTCATGTTACTTGACCTTTATTTTTTCATTTTCTGTTTTCCAACTGTGAAAATGGCATAGATAACAGGACTACCAACCTTGTGATTGTGAAGGAAAAATTACTTTCTTCTCTGTTGTTAAGCTTCTAGAGATGATACTGAACTTCTGCCCTTAACCCCTCTCTTGACCTTCCCAAGTAAAGGTTGTATCTGTAACAGATGTGTACCAATCTGATATTCTTCTATAGATTCTTGACCTCATGAAGGAGGACAGACAAGTACTCTGTGCCTCTCAAGGCCATCCATCCATTATCTATACACCGCTTAATCCTCACTAGGGTCGCGGGGGGGCTGGAGCCTATCCCAGCTAACTTAGAGCGAAGGCAGGGGACACCCTGGACAAGTCCCCAGTCTATCACAGGGCTACACTTAGAGACAGACAACCAAGCACACTCACATTCACACCTACAGACAATTTAGAATCACCAATTACCCTCAGCTGTGGGAGGAAGCCAGAGAACCTAAAGAGAGAACCCGTGCTGCACGGGGAAAACATGCAAACTCCACACAGAAAGATCCCAGGTGTCCTCACTGGGACGCGAACTGGCGACCTTCTTGCTGCGAGGCGATGGTGTGAACCACTGAGCTACCTGGCAGCCCCTTCTCTTCCCAGATTGCATCAGTTTGCCTGACTATCTTTTGTTTTCTTCTCATCTTTCCATCTCGATGTGGTTCCCACCGAAGGACGGTATAAGACCGAAGGTGCGAGAGAATCCTCAGAATTGATGCTAGCATTGTATGCATAAACTGCTGCTCTCTTAGTGTCACTTCTACTGAATTCAGTAAACCTTATTTAGTCATCTGAGTCTCCAGTGTGTGTCTCTCTCTCTCATCCTCCTTAAACCGCTTCAAGAATTCCACAACAAATTGGCATCATGAACAGGACCTCAACAGAACGATGGCTGGTAAGTGCAAATTTCATTTTTGCAAACTGTGGACTAGTGGACAACCAGCTGTACTCTGTGAACCACAGCTGCCCTTTACATACTGTATCATTCATTACAAATTGTAGATCATTTCTTTTTTTTTTCTTACCCAAAACTGATACTAAAATGCACTGACTAGTGATGATCTTAATTGCAGTGATGTGGATATTAGTTGATGATTAGATGATTGATTAAAATTGAAATATTAGTGACGCCATTTTTTTAATGACTCTTTTGGATATGCAGTCTTAATAAAGTAACAAAAAATATCATTAAAGCTCATAAACTAAGAAATTAGTCATTACATTGTAAAACAACAAGTGTTCCATTAATCAATAGAAATATATTGGTTAGGTTATACTCAGAGCCATGTAATTGCCCCAAATTGACACATACTGAATAGGCACTACACTGGTAGAGTTGTATCATGCAGTCTATTCATTTTCTTTCTGTCCTTTTTTACTCTCTGAAAGGTTATAGTACATACACCTGCTACAGCCTTGTTTGGCAACATGTTGTGGTCATGCCAATGAAACTAATTAGAATTGAAACTTAAGTACATCAGGCACTGAGACTAACACCTACAAAAACCTGAGAAACCTCTGACTGGCCTGAGTGGCTCTTTCAACGGCGTACAACAAAAGGATTCAGTGTTGGTCAGCACAACTTGTATACTAATAAATAAAGAGTTTGGGTTATACAAAAATGTTAAGGTGCATTGTATACAACTGATAATAAGATGATTGATGCAGACAAATCAAATCTATTTTTAAAATTCAGAATTCAGAACCCCTATGTCACCCACCCACCACTACCACCAACACCAACACCAACCCAGTGCAGGGTATTACTGTGTCATACGGGCAGCAACATGCTTCTTCAGGTGTTACATTGCTCCTGCTGGAGAACATGGCGATAGAAACTGTGAGTTTGTGCTTGGTAGAAACTAAATCCATCTGATTCAGCAGAAGGAGCATCAGCACACTGCTCTCTTGATATGAACGTGCAAAACAAGGCAGAGTGGCAGCGCTACAAAACAAATCAGGTATGGCTTTAAAGCACTCCAAGTGATGTGCTGTCTGCTAACCTTCATCCTCTGCTACGATCACAGCCTCTCTCTGGGTGAAAACGATAACGCACTTGGCTTTAAAGCACTCAGACTAGCACAACACCTGAGAGTTTTGACCTTCCTTGTTTTGATAGGCTGGATTTGTGTGCTCAGGGTCACCACTGAAATTGGCACAACAACACTGGAAACCAAAACAAGCTTGACTGGAAAATCATTGAAAAGGCTCTTACCTGGTATGCATATCACAACAGGAAATGGAACCCCCCCCGAAAACATTTTTCCTACAATGAAGGCACAAAAAAAGACTAACACCAGTGAAAATCTCCTTGATTGCTTTTTCTTTCTTTCTTTCTTTTTTTTTTTTTTAAATTATTGTTATTTTCCTATTATAGCACATCTTGAATTTCAGTGACAGATTGCTTCACTAATAAAACAAATGATGAGACTAAAACATATGCTTGAAAGATACAAAACAATATTGCAAAGTCTATGATTTCATAAAACAGCTGGAAACGTGTTTTAATGTATGCATAGGAGGAAACACAGCTTTCATTGGGATTATTATTTTTTATTATCATTTACAGCTGTAGATTAATTTGCATTTGTTTTACTGGTGAGTATGTTGGGAAGTAGGATTCGAAATAAAGTACAGTGTGTATATTTGTGGAACTGAAACAGTGTGGCTCAATGATTGGAGCTCTATAGCGCACAGTATTTGTTAGTAGCATCAGTTCATTGCTGGTTTGGATTTGCACACTCGATCCATCCATCCATCCATCCATCCATCCATCCATCCATCCATCCATCCATCCATCCATTCATTATGTATACACTTCAGTACTTTAAAACTGGTCCAGAATTAATTTCTCTGTGTTTAGCCAAGACAAAACAAGCGCAAGATGTATGAATATGCTCAACTCTTCACCCCTCAGAAAATAGCGTCTTTTAAAACAGAATTTCTAGTAATATGACCGTGAGTTTCATTAACACTATTGTGCTTCCTTAGACAGGAAATTATAAATATGTCTCATGTCTGCACCAAAAAGCAACTGTCAAGAAGACATGGTCAGAAAAAACTGAAGTGAAGCATCAATGACTGAATTATGACAAGCAAAGACTTTTGACAGGGCTTTTAGACAAGGAGTACTTTACATTATATTCCACACTATGAGGAAGGGCGCTCAATGGAAGACCTCATTGGATGATTGTAGGGATGAGGCCAAGGTTCTCTGGAGAGGCACTTTCCTCCAGCTCTTGAGTTGGATGCAAGCTTCTGCTGTTGAATGATGAATGGGCTCCTCAACTAGCGAATCTGTAATGAGCCATTCGCAGCCATGACAACTGGAGTCTGCAAAGGTGAGGAGTGTAAAAGAGAGAGGAAAGCTGCACCATTCACACACACCCACCATACACACCCCCAAACCCCCAACACACACACACACACACACACACACACACACACACACAAACACACACACACACACACACACA
>NW_007578047.1:122687-164312 GCF_000690725.1 Stegastes partitus | reverse complement strand
ACACACACACACACACAGACCAATCAGCCACAACCCACAACATTAAAACCACTGACAGGTGGTGAATAACATTGATCATCGTGTTACAATGTAATATTCTGCTGGGCAACCTTGGGTCCTGGTTATCAAGTGGATGTTATTTTGACACTTACAACCCACTTAAACAGACCAAGCACACTGCCCGATGGCAACTCCCCAATGCCAGCAACCTTCCCCAGCAAAACGATGTGCCCTGCCAAACACAAAAATTTTCAGAAGTAACTCTATGAACATGACAAATAGCCCAATGCATTGATCTTGCCTCCAAACTTCCCATAACCCAATCTGATATGAGGTCCCACATCCCCATCCATGGGGGCCTCACCCAGCAATCCACAGCACAACCAACCCACAAGTATTAAACCATTATCATCCAACAATAAGTCTCAAGCATGAGAAGCTGGACAGCATGATGTCATGACATAATCCACTCGTACTGACTGAAGACACCAACAGCACTCCATGGCCAGCTAGCAGCACAAATGAATGAGATCCTATGAACAGACATCATACTACACTGGCTAATACAGGACAGTACATTCCTGATCTTCAAGAACCCTGACAAGGGTGCAACACCTTCTAAAAACAAGTCGATAATCTGCCTCGCTACAACATGGAAGATCCTCTAAGGCGGCGGCCTCCAACCTTATTTTGTAGCACGGACTGATTTTAAGCAAGACAATTTTCTACAGACTGGTCATCGTGCACAAAACAATAATCATTTCTTCTATGAACACAATTTGTGAACAAATAAAATTACTTTTTATTGCTAAATATATATTTACTTTTCTTGTGTGTCAGCATTGAGTCTCTCCTGCTTTTCAAAGAAATTTTCCAAAGAAGTTTGTTTTTTATTCATTTTGGCAGCTGTTAGATTAACGGCTTCGTTTAACTGTTGAACATGAAAACTGAGAGTCAAGTGCTGGAAACAAGCACAGATGGAAATGATGGAAGAACGAGCTAGTCATTTTACAAAATAAAATACCCTAATTCTGTATGATTATATCATTGAAACACATCATGCATCATTGTCACTAAAAACAATCGTGCATGTCTGTTCTTAAATTGATTCATTATAGATGGTTTGGACGTATGACAATATCTTATGGGTCAAAGACATACATAAAGCAACTTAAATGATCAGTTTTGGTTATGTAGACAGTTGTGTTATTCAAATTTTCTTAGTGGCATGGCCTCTTAATATCTTGTGAGTAATCACTCACTCTGTTAACTACAGCTACTTACTTCTCTGAGCCAATTTCAGTGGGGCTCATCTGATGCACTCATCCGACTCAACCATAAATGCTAAAATTGCAAAGTCTGCTTAGCTGAGTACAGATCTGAAGATGCAAATCTAAAGTCCTACTGGATAAAGGTGCTGTGGTCAGATGAAACAATAATTGACTTTTGAGGAAAAAAGGTGAAGCCTTTAACCTCAAGAACATCATACCAACCGTTCAGCATGGCAGTGGTAGTAATATGTACTGGGGCTGCTTTGGTGCCAGGGGAAGTGGTGCTTTACAAAAAGTAAATGGATTAATGAAGAAGGAGGATTACCTCCCCATTCTTCAGGAAATCCAAAAACCATCATCAAGAAGGTTGGTTTTTGGAAGCAGTTGAGTGTTCCAGCAGGACAATGACCCAAACACACATCAGAACTGGTAAAGAAATGCTTAAATCAGGTTGGAATGTAAGTTTTCTCAGACTGGCCTCCCCAACGTCCTGACTTAAGAATCAGTGTCAGAAAGCTATCAAATTTAGTTCAACTTCATGATTCTGTCAAGAAGAGTGATCAAAGATACAACCAGAAGCTTGTGGACGGAAACCAAAAGCGCCGAGTTGAGGTGAAAATAACCAAGGGGCATTTAACCAAATATTAGCAGTGCTGTATGTATATTTCTAACCAGCAGAGTTTTGTGTTTCAGTCATTCTATCATAAAGAAATAAGAGCTGTAGGAGTCATTGAAAAGTGAAGATGGCTTTTTCCAAGTGCATGTAAGCTTTTTTCACAACTATATACATATACTATACTACATACATTCATACATACATACATACATACATACATATATGTGTGTGTGTGTGTATATATATATATAAATGACAATCACAATGACGTGTAGTAGCAAGGCTTTGTTTCCAAAAATCTGTGGCATTATTTTTCTCTGGTTTAAAAGAGCGAGGACAACAAACAAGGCCTGTATTTTTCCCTCAGTTATGGGCCTGCCCCTTGTGACTGCAGAGCGGTGGGTGGTGGTTGCCTGTTTGTCAAAGGCCCACTAGCCTTGTCCATTTTGACATTCACATGGGAGCAGTAATGATCCTAAAAGCTGCAATTAAGCTGACTGTCGCGTTCTGGGGAAGCGCCTGGTGCCGGCACTGTGCTGCACCTATTTTCCCAGTGGGAATACTCCCTAAAGAACAGTATTTTCTCTCTTCCTTGCTCTTTTTCCTTGCTCACATAACTTTTATTTGTCTGTCAACATATTCAGAAAATAGTATGTATGTTTTTTTTTCCAAGGTTGCTATGAATGAATTTAATTTACAGTCATCAGAAGTATGTGTTCTATCAACTATATCTGCAGCTTTTTCAATGATTATTTCTTAATCATTACATTTTATTTCCCATTGCAATTGTTCAGTTAATTTAATTCAATTGCTTCATTTCTGTACGAATACTGGAAGGCTCCAGTAGAAAAATGCATATACATACATATATTCTACTGTAGTCATTCTAATAACATTTGCTCACCATTTTTTACTTTTCAAATATTTAATCCAGCTAAATTTAGGCTTTTATCAGGTACAGCTTTTTATTTAAACACTGATACATTCAGTACTTTTATAAATCTGCAAAGTCATGGAAAAAAAAGGGCCAAATGTATATTGTAATTAATCAGTGTAAGGTTTATCTTCTGTCAGTACACAGCCCCAATTCTAAAGATCCACATGTCTTCTCAGCTAGATTATGCACTGTCTTTTTGGAGGTGAGTGGAAGGCAGCATTGCTGCCTGCAGGATAGATGCAGTAAAGGTTAAGACACTGAGCAATATTTTAGACATAACAGGTCACTTTTGGCTCGATCCAACATAACTGACTTGTGAAATGCCTGATTATTGATTGAGTCTATTTAGGCTTGTTTGATCAATTAATATCTACAGTGTATTTGAATCAAAAATATGTCCACAACTGCTTGTGAAACCCCATTATCAAGTGATACAGTTTATTTTCTAATGGCTATAATAATGATCCAGATACAGCCATATGTCATTACCATTTAGGAAAATGTATTGTCAGGAGCAGAACAGGCAAAGAGGAGCTTATTGATTGTTTATTGGCTAAGTTGATACAGTATAGCACAACAGTAATCATGCATGGCAGCCTGGGAATAGCAGAACCACAGTGCGGGAGACGCCTCCATTGGGGAAAAGGCTGAAAAACGAGATGTACAGTAAAACAGCAGGTGGGCAAATCCATCAAAGCCCTTTGGCAAACACAGACAAAAAGGGGGAAAAATCATTTTAATTAGCTGAGTGAATGTGATTTGCTGAATGTGAGGGGAGCCAGGCTCTCTGCTCTGCACATTAAAAATGGTCTAATTTTCTGTGCAGAATAAGTCCCATCTGAGCAGCCCTGGCCGCAGTCAATCATGTTAAAAGCTACGGGTGCTTAATTTGATTTACCAATATAAAATGCAAATGAGGTGATCAAGTGGAGTGGAAGCCAGGAGTAGGAGGCTCTTTCAAGCCATCAAGTTAAATAGGAACAGACAGTAGACTGGCAATGTAAAGAATGTTTTAGCATATTTGTTTGATTAGCACTGCAAAAATTTAATTAGTATGGCTAATTGCTTGACAAATTGCTCCACATCCGAAAAAAAAAAAAAAAAAACAGAATATATTTTTAATACACTACAACACCACCAAAGTCTACTTTCTCTCAACCCATATGTTACATTTTCAGTCCAAATTGGGTCTTTCCAATATGTGAAAAGCCTAATTAAATAAATGGAAGATGGCACAACAGTCCCTTACAATAGTGAATGAGATAATGCCTGTAATTAGGCCTGCACAACCCTGGCCATATGCCCCTGTACAGCACTTAGGCAGGACTAGGCTGCGGCTGCAGGAACAAATCAAATAACTGTGAGCAGGGAATGCTCCTGGGATTCAGCCTTCTTATGTTAAGCCACCTAACCACTTACACTACATGCAAGCGACATTTCTACAAGAAGGAAAACAGATGTCTAGTAATGATGAAGCTAGTAACATGGCAGCCATACATGTTTAAGCAATGTGAACATATTTGCAGAGTTAGTTTATGCAGTAACTCAAAGCTATTTGGCTGCAACATCAGATTGAAGTGTCTATCCACAGACTAAAATAATAGTCTGTTGCCTGGAGACAGGTCTAAAAACGACAGCCCACGTACTGCAGTCACACTGAGACTTATTACATCTGACATTTGGTGTTATCATCCAGTGTCATTGTCTTCTTTTACAGTTGCCCAGCCATTCAAAATTACTATCTGATCATTGTATTTGCTCAGATCCTTGACAAGAAAATACAACTGTGTTGATTAGAATAGCAAAAATTTATGAAAATCCCAATGGTAACAAACATTTAATGCGGTTATTTTGTCGTTAAGGAGTTGAATTAGGGATAATTTATAAAATATCTACCTCTATACTGTCCTTGTTCTCTGTGTGTGTCATTCCATATGTATTTGCAAAAGTTCATCCAAACTCCATGGTCATAAGTACAGTTGTTGTGTACAACTGCTCAGTAGCTGCCAACTACAGTATGTACAGCAGGCCAAAGCTGGAGACAGAGGTGGACCTGTAAACTGTGACTGATGATTGTTTTCAGTGTTTTACTGCTGTTGTTACTACAAGGTACTTCAAGAAAGTCTACAATTCAGTGCCCCACACATGGATATAACAGCATGTGGCACTAAATGTAGCTAATAGGGCACTGACCACCTTTGTCAAGGACTCAGTGTGGCTGTGGAAAGCTACACAAGAAATCAACTCCAAGGCCATGACACAAGTCATCGTCATGTGCAGCATATAACAAAGTGATGCACTTCCCCACTGCTGTGCTGCATTGGTCTAAACCCTACTACTCACATCATGACAAAGAGAAGCAAGACCATCAGCCACATCGTGTACATGGATGGCATTAGGTTGCAGACACACACACACACACACACACACACACACACACACACACACACCACTGACAGGTCATTACAGTGTATTGTCCTACTGGGAAGCCTTAGGTTCCAGTATTCGTGTGGAAACAAGAAGTCTCAAGAGCTGGACAGCACCATGTTATGACGTAATCCACTCGTACCGACTGAAGACACCAACAGCACTCCATGGCCAGCTGGCAGCATAAATGAATGAAATCAGGACAGGACAGTCCTGATCTTGAAGGATCCTGACAAGGGTGCAACACCTTCTAACTTGTCGAAATTAATCTGCCTCTCCACAACATGGAAGATCCTCTAAAGCATCATTGCAGCTGAGTTGAGCAGGCACATGACTCAACACATGAGCAAAGCTCAGGAGGACATCGGAAGCAATATCAGAGGGTTAAAGCACCAGCTACTGGTTTGCAGAGTCATGACCCAAGACTCCAAGACTGGTCAGACCACTGCCTGGTTTTACTACAAGAAAATTTACAACTCAGTGCCCTGCACATCGGTGCTAGGGTGCTTGGCACTATACCAGTTCCAGGTAGTTCCAGTTACAGTAAGTAAATAAAAAAAAAAAAAAAAAAAAAAGACAAGTCAAGCATAATTACTGAGGATCCTAACATTCAGGGTATCAGGTTCCTTGATGAAATGGGCAGTCTTAGTATGCTTCCAGCTCATACTCATTTAGACCGCAGCTGATAAACAAAATGTAAGAAAATATAAGAAATGAACAGTGAAGGCTCATTGCAACCCATCATTCATCATGATTTCCCTCTGAGAGAACACCCAGAGCTGTTGTTGGCTATAAAAGCAATCACTAAGTTGTCAGATGCTCTGATAATTACAACCAGAGTGTTTTTAAATGAGGATTGCTGGGGTTGTGAATCATCAGTTTCAAGTAGTTTACTAAAAAAAACAAACATTAAAAAAACACTTTTAACAATGTCATTATCTGAGCTCAAGCATTATTATTTACAGAGCATCATGAGGGCCCATTCAGTTCATTGATATCGGCCTGTTGATGCACTTGTATGTCTTTGATCATAACAACGAATGTGAACTGTGATACTGCCCTGTAAACAACTGTGTCAATGATGGTTTATTTAGTGGTTTTGTGTAATGATGTAATTGTAGTTTTCAACAGATGATTCTGTGGTAATGGATGCATTCAGATAATGGAAAAAACAAATGTGCAATTTAATATTTTCAGAATTTAGCACAATGGTCTATTACTGTCTATCACTATCACAGAATGTGATTCAGTACAATGATGGAATAGTTTATTACACAAATGCAACAAAAAATGAATACTTATAAACAACAAGATGGTGTTATAAAGACACCCATTCCACAGACATGGATAGATGTACAGGCTCAGTCTTGTGCCTGTCTTAAATGAATTATACAATATGAAACACACTACTAACTAAGGTGTTTATGTTTTGTCACCATTATATTTTATCCATTACTGTTAGGGAGAGAGTGTGATATTCCAGGGTTTTTAAAATCATTCAAAATCATAGCGTTGGCAGTGTAAAGCAGATGTGCAAAGTCATGAGGAAGACATTTCAGGCATACAGGAGGACATGATAATGTGAAGAAGGTATATTTTACATAATTGTTGAAAAAACAGTCTGTGTGATTCTGTCTGCTTTTTTCCAATGAAAACAGGAATAATTTCACGTTTTGTTGTTAAATTCCACCAGTCACTTGTGTTTTTTTTCCTCTGTTTTCAAGAAAGAGACTAGTGAGGGAGGTCATCAAGATACCTAAGACATCTTGAAGGAGTTTTACGCTCCAGCAGCTGAGGTGCGAGAGGCTGTGCATACAAGATTTGCTCAAGATCTTCACCAATGAAAGCTTTACGAGAGCGTGGCAAAGAGAACGCCACTGTTGGAAAAGTTTATCATAAAGCTAGACTACAGTTCACCTGAAGGCATGTGTGAGACTATGAAATCAACTAGAAGAGGGTTCTTTGGTCTGATGAATCCAAATACTAGCCGCTATGTTTGCCAGACAACAAACACTGCACATCATCACAGACACCATCCCCAGTGTGAAACATGGTGGTGGCAGCACCATGATGTCGGGGTGCATCTTGACAGCAGGCCCTTGAAGGTAGAGGGTAAGATGAATGCAGGAAAGTGCATGTAAACTGCGGGTTTGGAGAAAAATTTCCAGCAAGACAATGACCTAAAGCACAAAGTCAAAGGTACACAGAATTTGTTTAAAGACAACAATGTGAACATTCTGGCGTGAGAAGCCAGACCTCAATCCAAATGAGAATTTGTGACTGGAATTGAGAAGGACTGTTCATTCACAATCCCCGTGCAACCTGGCAGAATTTCAGCAGTTTTGTGAAGAAACTGCTTGCCTGCTTTAAACCTGATTTGTTTCTGAATTGCTATGTGGTTCACTGACACACTGTTTTATCCGCCACACAAATGTCAAGGACTAAAACAGAATTCTCAATACAATCAATAAATTTCAACATCCCCACGAACTACATTTTTAAAAAAATCTTACAGATGAATTCAGTAAACAGTTCTTTAAAAGAGCTTCAAAATCAACTGATTATGGCCTCCATGAAGGAGGATTTATTGAAGAAGTGTTGAATTGGATTTCATCAGTTGTAGCTGTACCTAATAAAATAGCAAGTCATTGAATGTGGTATTTTATGCCTGTATGGAGATATATTGATCAGAAATGTATGTTGTAAGTGTTTGGTCATGTTTTAAATATACATAAATTGTATTGACAACATACTTTTTATGCTTCCCTGGTTGAATAAAATTCACTGACTTTGTTAAAGTGTAAAAGACCACATCTGTAAACAGTAACAAGAGAAGCACTTAAGATAAGATGAAAGGAGATCGATTTAATACCAAAGCAGTTCAGTATTGTAGTGAGGTAAACTGTTTTATATTAACCAACTAATTGGGAGCACAGGTGACCCATGCTGCACTTTATTCATTGAATAACTGAAGCTACATTTCTAGGCTTTGTCACTAAAGTGCATGTGTCAGCATGACTCAGAGTGCACTGAGAGCCTGCTCTCCAAAGCAGATAGGAACCACTTAGTAGCTTCTAGGACCCCCTTCTTCCATAAATGCCCTGCCACTGTAGTTTGTGCTGTCCTTGCACAGGAGCCTGTTTAGGGATTCAGATACAACACACAGAGATTATAGCAAGGCCTCTTATCCTCTGCTTGTCAGCAGCTGAGCGACATGAGCTGTTAACTTTCTATTTTAAGGATCTGGCATGGGTGTCCTCGTCAAAAGGAGCCCCTGAAAAACAGAAGTGATTTTGTAGTTTTCTTTGTTCTGCCGGGGTAAATCCTCTCTTTTACTGTGCATTTGTCTTTTCTAGAGGAAGGCTGAGCTCAGCTTTCACAGCAATCATTGAGGGCCCATCTCCCATTCAACAGCTAAACAGAACTCCGATGTCTATGCATGAGATGACAGCTCTCTTCTATTTGCAGATGGAGAACATTGCCTTAATTGTACCAAGTCCCTGATGAAACAGCAGGCCTTTGCATACATTTTACAGTAAACAGCGAATGTTGTGATGACATCTAAAATGACATCCCCTTCTTAGTTTTCGCCTCAACATACCCACCCTTCTATGGGATGCAAATGCCACTGAACAAGAAGACACAATGGCTATGTCTTTCAGCAGTGTCTGGCTATTGATATCACTTAAAAAAAAGAGAGAGTGAGGGGACTGGTGCCATCCTGAGCTTGGAAGTTGAACCAATCATCTCCACATGAAAAGAGAGGAAAACTTCTTTGTATGGCAGAGTATGGTAAGAAAAGAAGCACCAGTAATTGAGACAATGGCATTCTGTGTCTGGGAACCTGTACAACTTAGCCTTCTATTATATCAACATCCGTTGGTGAAAGGTGGTCTATCTTGAACATTCGCAGAGATCAAAACTAGGCAAACCTCAATTTAGGCACTGTTATGATTTTTCTTGCTCCAAGCCCCATTTTGAAATGACTTATGGAGGCCACTGTTTCTGAAATCAAACTCTGAATGTCTCTACATTTCATTTTTACTGATGAAGCATGCCTTGCCCATATAGGATTAAAACTGTGTACCCAAGAAGAAATGATGTATGCAACAAACTGGACATAATGTGGAGGACAAAGCTGATGTCAGAGCATTTCGAAGCAGGAACACTGTTACACTGTTAAATGTCTTTAACAATCCTTTCAGCTCACAGATTGTTTGCATGAGCTCTCAGTTACTTGTCTTCTTTTGTGTTTCTGAAAGAGTAGCTGCTCAAGGTGTGTTTGCTGCCCCCAGTTGTCATTAGAAGTGTCAATTCAAATTATTCTGGAAGGCTTTCTTTGTCTGCATTCTTGTCTGCACTTGTGTTCTTGTGTTATCAGACATGGTGTAATTCAAAGTCTGTATTTAGCCAAGAGCACTTTATGTAGCCTGGAAATGTTCTTGCTCTGTACACCTAGGTCGATAGCATGTCAATAGGTCCTCAAAATTGAATGAGAAAATTTGCTAGTCTGTGAAACAAATGTGTGATTTGTGATTCTGCATAAAATTAATAAAACTTACTTGGAATAAAATAAATCACTGAGGCACTGATCATAATCCAAGGTTTTATAGAATGACACCATCATTTTTGGGTTTTTTTTTGGGACAATGTGGTCAGGCTGCCTGCACCAACCACTTGCTTTATCATCTCAGGTAATCAAGTACTTTTTACTCAACAGCTTTGGTACTCCCAGCCAGAGTAGTTTAGCCTAAGACTTTGTAGGGTCTTTTTTTTTTTTTACTAACATTTTAAATCTTACTTTTTAGAATTTCCTTTTGTTTTTACTATTTATTATAATATACAGTAATTGTTATCTGTACAATTTTATTCTGTGTGGTACTTCTAATCTGATTTAGAATTGAATGAATTCAGGATTATATTGCTGTTTTTTCTTATTCCTACTTTTTCAAGCACTAACTGTCCTGTCTACCAAAATATATTTATTATTATGGTGGAAACACACACACAAGTCCACATAGGGTGAAAGCACTATGCTTTCTGTGTCCAGTTACTCATCCCATTTTCTTTGTCTTTGTTAATTGTTATTTATACCAGTGTCACACTTTCTGAGATGGAAGAGGCAACATTATAATGCAAGCAGCAGATTAAGTCTCAAGCAAATTAATAGTACATCATTTTGTTAAAACTTTTTTTTTTTTAAACAAAAAACTAAGAATAAATTTGCAGTGTGTTATAAGCTCTATGCTTCTCTGTTGCATAGCTGTGCAGCCTGCATTACACAGTAGTTAACACATTGTGCTCCCCAGTTTCCTTTCTCAGCTCTGCATGCAGGTCACACAATGGATCGAGACTGTGAACACTGTGTAGAGGCTTCAATGCAACATCAGGAAACAGTCAGCCAACCTTGTGAATCTGCATGAAAGAAGAGCAATAAAAACTTGTGATATTTAATACTTTCCCCACAAAACCTTTTCTGTGCAGGAGCTCAGGTTTATTCATGTATTGAATTGATTAACAATATGTTGTTATAATACAATAGATTTGATAGATAGTGCCAGAGCCTGCTGTATTCACAGCCTGTCAGCCTTATACCTGCACAAGGCCATAAGACAGGAGCCAGTGCTGTAAACTAGTAGGTACATTATGCTACTCCCTTTGTGGGAACTTAGCTGATATTCTCTTTCAGTGATTTAACACTTTTCTCACTTATGTTTATTTCACTGATTTATGCAGACAGGCTTCATCCACAAAGCAAAATGACCTTTGTTCTCCATGGAAATGAGTTTTATTGTCAGTTGTACAAATTCACTGTTTTGTGTGTTCCTAGGTTAATGACTGCTGTGCCTGTTCTAGTCCATATTTAATAATGCCTATTGCCAGCAATTTGACTTTTGAAACTATACACGCATTTGGTGCTACAACTATTTCAGGTTAAAAGAATGACAAGTGAATTCAGAGAAGTCACAGAAAATGGTGCATTGCATTTATTTTCCACTACTTGAAATATATTAGTGGGAAATGTTCATGTAGATCTCAAGTATTTTGCACTATATGTATGTAGATAAGCTAATCCACACTATGTAACTTGATAGCTATGATTTGAATGCAGCGTGTGTGGCAATTGGCATTTCTGTATTCTCCTGACAATAAAGATTAACTATGCAGGTGTAAAATAACAGCACACATTTGGCCTCTTTGAATAATTCTAACCAAGAGATTTCTGAGAATCAAATAACGAGACTTCAGAAATAGAACATGCTTCCACTGGGATAAATTGTAGCTCTACAATAATTTAACAATATTTTTCACTCAACACATATTCACTCTTTCTTCTTAACCTTTTCTTCTGAAGGTGATGATATGATTTATATAGAGTATAGAGGAATGCCGGCTTCTCCATGAACAAAACTAAGAGACTGAAAAAACGTGTTTTCTTTTCAAACCAAAGAGGAAAACTACAAAAAACAAATCAGAACAAATATTTAAAAACTCAATTACCCCCTTAGCTCTCACAGATCAGACTCTCATACATGCTGTCGTGGTTGAGGAGAAAAGGTGAGCGTATGCAGTCAGAGCTCCTTAGCTCTGGAGTGCTCTTTATCTGAGGCTACAGAAAGAGTACTGTAGTATCTGAAACCTACATTTTCTGAACTTTTATTTTTATTATTAATGTTTACACATCGTTTTATTACCGACATGCTTTAAATAATAATAATAATAATAATAATAATAATAATACATGCATACATACATTTTATCTTATGTTATTGTCAAATATTTTATTCAGTCTGATTTCTATATTTGATTTAATTTGCATAATTGTAGTAATGACTTTGAAATCCCTGGTTAACCACATAAAGCACAGTGTAATTTAGTTTTGGAAGGTTCTGTGTAAATATAGTTTATTAATCTTATTTTGGTATTATTATTCAGTAATGATATGACGTTCATAATCATAGCATGTATGCAAACATTTTATATAGTTGAGTATTTGCTATGTGTCATTGCACAAAAAAACACAAAACTGAGCAACACAAATCAAGAGGTTGGACAACATATTGTATAATGTGGTTCAATTCAACAGAAGTGCAACTACAGTTTCCAGTAACACTTTATTTTTTTCCACTTCAAAAAGAACCGTATATTTTAGTGTGAATTTGAGAAGACAAAAGACAATTTAATTTATCTTTTTTTTTTTTTTTTTTTTTTTTAAACTTTTTAATGCTAGTGTAGTTGAGTTTTAAAGAAGTTTAGGATTTCCAGAGAAATATCTGACACATAGCTGCTTCTTCTTTTCAAAATTTTCATTAATGATGTGTCACTTGTGCGATCTTTTTTTCTCCATAAATATGAAACTGTATGTTTGTTTTGAGGAATATTTCACATGTTGCAATGTTCAGCTGACTTGCGATATGCTGAACTAAAATCTCTATAGATTACACTACATTAGTTAATAATTTTAATTCTAATGAGGGTTGCTTTTAAACATGGCTGTAGTCTTGGTCTTTATAACTCTGTGTGTTGAGAATGTTCCCTTTTTCAGAAGCATGACAGTCCTGCTTTACAATACTGACACAGACTAAGATGAGAGTCACTCCGTAGTCTTATGACTTATCAAATATGAACAATTTAGAGTGCTTGCTATGTCAGAATGTCACCTGTTAGCTGGCTACATGTGGCTTTTGGTTACTACATGCAGAGTAAAAGTTGTACAGAGCTGTCTGTGATTCTTAGCTTATTTTCAGTAGTAGTAGCTTGGATTTGTCATTTGTTTTATTAGTATTATGTCTGTCTGTGAAGCAACTTTTTTTCTCTGAAAAGGCAAGAGCCGAGGTGAAGGAATGTTTTCAGGACTGTTCTCTTTTTCTGTTCATCTGTAAGGCTGACAGCATAAAAAAGTTTTTTCTTTAATAAGAAAAAGCTTAATTGTCATTGTACAAAAACAACAAAATTTTGTTTGGCATCAGCAGCTAATATGGTCACAGTCTAAGTAAAAAAGTGTTAAAAGGTGATATAAATAATAAAATAGCAATAAAAATAAATACTTTGTTAAAGTGTAAAAGAGCATTTGTTAGAATGAGTCCATAAACTAGGAGTGTCGTGGTTCCTGCAGCAGTCTCTTCGCAGCCACGGGGAAAAAGCTGTGTTTTAGAGTTTTTTCTTTAGTGCAGTCCCGAATTAAAGGTTGGAAACAGGATATTTTTTTAACATAGCAAGGAAGGGGCATTCTTTTGCTTTTTCTGCAGGACTACAAAAAACAACCTGGGGGAATTTCATGAAAGGTAGGTGGAGCATGGCCAAAAGAACAACTCGTAAAACTTGAGCATGGATCCAGATCCATAAAAAATGTCTGATAGGGCACTGATCTCGATTGGCACAGAATATGATCTCTGAGTGCCCTTTGGGCTTTTTACATGAAATGCAGAACAGAAAAAGCATCTGACTACAATATTTTCTGAAGTAAAAGCCATGTTATTTAGTTTCAACTATGCAAATATATGTATAAAAAATGTAAATTACATGTCTACCATAGACATAAAAGACACTGACATTTTGAAACTCCATATTGTCGATTTGTTTTTTTGGGGGGGTGGTTTTGTCCAACAACTGTAATCATAAATACCTCCAGGTCCACAAACAATGAATGCCATAGTTGTTGGATTACTCTGGACAAATACAGTTTTGAAGTTCAACTGTTGTATCTGCAGTGACAAATTGAATTCTTGAAAAGCTAGTCATTAATTTCCTTATTTTGCAGTTCTGTGGCAACAGGATATTAAAGTACTTTGTGTTTAAAATAATACAGGAAGAACCGTGCTAGATTGAATATTTATGCTGTTGCTCAGTGCTGCTGGGCCCCTTGTCTTGCCTGCAGATTTACGTCCTTGAAACACAGCACATGGCATCACTGGCTGCACACGTCTAATCTACACTGCTGTAAATCAGATGCTCATTGATATACATGGTGCAGAAGGAGCATACATACTTCACAAAAAAAAGGAAAAAGAATAGAAACATCCATCCATCATCTCTACACCTTCATCCTCACCAGGGTCATGGGGGCTGGAGTCTATCCCAGCTGACTCAGGGTGAAGGCAGGGGACACCCTGGACAGGTCACCAGTCTATCACAGGGCTACACTTAGAGACAGACAACCAAGCACACTCACATTCACACCTACGGACAATTTAGAATCACCAATTAACCTCAACATGTTTTTGGACTGTAGGAGGAAGCTGGAGAACCTGGAGAGAACCCACGCTGCACGGGGAGAACATGCAAACTCCACGCAGAAAGATTCCGGTGTCCTCACCAGGACGTGAACCGGCAACCTTCTTGCTGCGAGGCTACAATGCTAACCACTACTCCACCTTGCAGCCTAGAATAGAAAAAACTCAAGCAAAAAAAAAAAACAAAAAAAAACAAAACAAAAAACAAACGTCTACATCCTGCTGGGTACATTAAAATTAAATGCAAAAGGACAATTCTTAATTTTGAAATTTAGTATTTGAAACTGCTGTTGTGTCTGCAGCTGTATGAAGCAACGACAGTGCACGCACGTCTACAGTCCGAGTAACATTTGTAATCTAGTTAAGTTAGGCGGCTGTGGCTCAGGTGGTAGAGCGACTTGTCCTCCAGTCGCAAGGTTGGCCGTTCGATCTCAGGCCCCTCCACAGCTGAAGTGTCCTTGGGCAAGACACTGAACCTGAAGTTGCTCTCAATGGCAGGCAGCACCTTGTGTGGCAGCTCTGTCACCATTGGTGTATGAATGTGTGTGTGTTTGTGTGTGTGTGTGTGTGTGTGTGAATGGGTGAATGAGAAACACATTGTAAAGCGCATTGGATAAAAGCGCTATGTAAGTGCAGACCATTTAGTTAAAATTCTCCTGCATTTGCAAACAAATTCTGCACAATGCCTAAGCAACAAGTCATTACCTTAATTTTGACAGTAGCATAAAAATAGGAAGGTGCTGGGGACATGGATCGTCCTGTACAGGCAGTGAATGACCTGATAGTGAACAATGTCAAATCAAACCTAAAGATGCATGTGTCTTCACATGAATTACAACTGTACACCTCAATGACCACACATTCTGGGAGATCAAAGTTACATAATGGTTTTTCTGGGAGGAAAGACCATCTGTTTGTGAGTAGAGGGTAGAATCTTCTAAACTGTCTGGAGTATAAAACTTCTTTACTTTTAATTTATCGAAACAGAATCAGTGAAGATAAAGCTTATATTTTGAGCTGGGTCAGGTCTCCTGAGCTGTCCGTTATGATTGCTGCTATAGGTTTCGACTCCTGGGGGACTCCTATGATACACTCTCCTCTCTCCTTCCTCTTTAAGGAATGACATGAAGAGCTCAAAGTGTTACCCCAAGCTCCAAACTCCAAATACCAATGCAAACATGTACCCAAGGAATGCACTGGAACCAGCCTGATGCACTGAGGCCAGACCTCATAATTCACTGGACCCAAAGGATCTGCTGCCAAAGTCCTGGTGCTAGACACTGTAGCACCCGTAACACCCCTAGAGCTCCAGCGTCCTGCTTTGGCAGCATGAGCTATACAATATTAGGAAAGCTGTACCTGATTATTGTTTGCTAAATAATAAAAAGAAAAGAAACACTGCTCTGTTGTTAGAAATTATAATCTGTTGTCCAGGAAGGCCATGTGTTTTACTATGTTGTACATATTATGTATACGTATATGTATATGTATTTCATAGCTATGCTAAAATTAACAGCCATAGAAGCTAAAACATGAGGATAATTATTTAGGAGAGTGATAACCATATTAATAAACTATAGTAATGATATGGACACCATATGGGTCATTTAGATAATTCACAAGATGTACCAAAAACCAAGATTATACGGGATTTGAATGTAAACAAAAGCCTGCTTAGATGATAACACACAATGTGACAGTGCAGTTCATGAAGGAAAGAGAGAATCAGCTGATAATCCAACTTTGGAGGTGCCGATGACATATGTTAGGCAGGGTAAAGAAGCTTATTTTAGTTGGTGGTTTCTGTGATAACTTCAGTCGACCTTGAAACCAGCTTGAAGATTATCGACTCTGCTTCATTTTCTGCAGCACTGAGGCTTTTCTAGTATTTTGCCAGAAACTATATCAGTGAAGTAAAAACAAACAAATGAAAGATGCAGTTTCTAATTGATATGTAAGTAATTATCGTGTTTAAATAATTAGGAGGTGGAAGATTTATTGTCCGTCTCACTCCCACTGCCCCCTTTACCTCCATCTCCCCTCCTCCTCCTCCTCCTCCCCAGCCCTTTCTCCTAAAAATGATGTTTTTATGCAGCTAAACTGAGTTCTCAGTTAGAGATACTTTCTCACAGCCAACCTTTGTTTGTGCGGTATCTGGTAATCAAAAAAATGGAGAAGCTCCAAACATACTGTGAGATAGTTAATTTCAATCCAAACTATGATACTATGATATTTTTGGTTTGAAATAAAGGAAATACATACACACTGTCTTAAGCCTTACTAAGTGCTTTTTGTGCCTAAACCTAACCAAACAGTGAGCGAGCATGAACCTTAAGTGTAATAATAAAAGTTGCACATGAGCATGAACCCCAGTGTCCTGGGTTAAAGTCTTGTTTTAGACTGATACCTCCACCTCCTCTTTAGCCTCCTAAAGTGTACGTAGTAGCTTGACCAAACTGGAAGCCCTTCCGACTACAAGTAGTTTTCCAGGAGGGAACATTTTTTTCTCAAAACACAATAAAGAGTGCAGTTTAGCTGCATAAACGCATTATTTTGTTATTTTGCTCTCTCTTTACCCATGTCCTGTGCATAAGCACCGTGTGCACAGGGCATGCTGCTATAGTGTTGTGCAGAACAGTTGGAGCCACTTTGTCATTTAGAAAAACCAGAGAGGTGTATGGCCAGGGTTTTTTTGTTTTGTTTTGTTTTTTTAACACAGAGAACAGATTACTGTTGCACTGAGGGGATATCCACTTAATTTCAGGAAGTGTATTGGATTAAAATTGTTGAATTTACCAATTAATTGTGTCTTTCTTTTCAATTTATTGAAACAAGAACTGATGTCATTTATTAACAAAAGTTGCCAAGCTAGTGGAGGCATGTGTTTCTGATTTTAGAAATAAAATGGTAAGTATTTTTTTTCAAGAGCACACACAATACCATTTGAGTTGTATGTCCAGTAATACAGTTCACTTCACTTTATGAGCTATCATAGGTACCTAGGATTCTGCAAGGACAAAAGTACCTTATATGTAAGACATGTAAGTACCTTACTATGCTAAGTGCTGTGAGATGACATTTGTTGTGAATTTGCGCTTTTTAAATAAATACATAAATTGAATACAAAAAAGCATCCACTTTTTGAACACAAACCAGAGATTTTTTTCCTCCTTCCTGGTGCAAACCACTCACATTTACTGATAACAATAGACCCGGTCACCAGATCTGTGGTATTCCTCAGGACTTGAAAATGTGTTCCCAACAGCTTTCTCTCCGACAAATGTTGCAGACTTTGCCTATGTGCTGAGGTACCTCATATTTTCTATTAACTTCATGGGTATAAACATTTAACACATGATTTGTTTTCTTCCTCAAAACTGTTGTTAATACTTTCTACTTCTCAAAAATATTCAATGTAGATAATTGATTTTTATAAGAAAATTTCCTCAGGCATTTCTGGCTTCAAGTCCTCTATCTGTTTCTATGGGTGTAAGGAGCAGCTGCTTGTCAGAGATGCTGGCTCCTGGGCAACGTGACACATACACTCTTTTCATGGTCAGGTGGCTCCACTGGAAACAGGATCTCAGCCACATAAACCACAAGAGGTTTGAATTGGGACAAGATAGTTGCAAGGGAACAGAAATCAGACAGTGCATCCTGTATTCTGATACACTGCAAAAAGAGAATGTGCCTCATGCAAGAATAAAAATGGACCCCTCCCCTTCACTCCAAAGCCTCTTCTTCCTTTTTAAAACTAGTGAAGCGTTGTTATTCTCCATGTGCTGACGCCCTGACTGCTGAGTCTGGGTAATGTCTGCTGTGCAGCTGATCGTCTGTCACTCATTGGTACTATCAGTCTGATAGTGTTCCTGACTGTACATGGAGACCAGGACTACTGGTCAAGGAGAGATTATTGAAATGAGACAGCTGCATGCTGTATTTTAACAACAAACATGCAGCATTTTCCACACTTCAAAAATCTATTATCATATTATTAACTGAGGCAAAACATACACTGTTTTATTACCTGTCCTTATTCTCTTTCTCTCTTTTTTTTCTACTACTGACTTTTTCAGTTTGAGTTCCTGAACTTACTGTTTGACATTTCTCCATTGTGTTCCCTCACAAATTCCATGAATAAGAAAAGGACTGGATAGAGCATGAACACTGCTAATACTTTATTATTTAATTAATTGTTAAATTTTTTTTATTAAAAAATTTAATTAATAAAAAAAAATTGACAGTTGACAGTGGACGAATTATGGGATCATGCCTGAAATTTTAACTCAACATTTTACTGTGTTAATTGTGTTATGTTAAATATCAAAACACCAGCAGTTGTATAGTATGATGGTTTAACTTCAAATGTTTCCATTCGCTAAAGCAAAAGATGAGTATAATTTTTGCAAAAACACTGTCGAAGTGAATTTACACAAATTGTTGGTTTTCATATTTACAACAAACAATGCCAATAGAGAAAAATGTTGAACAATTGGTTTAATAATTGGTTTAATTTGTCTTTCTGATTTTACACATTTCTTTTAACTCTGGAGCAAAGTGGTTCATTTGTTTTGTTGTCCTGTAAATTATTTTTGAATGACGTGTATGATTATGATTGTTATGAATAAAAGACTTGTCAATCATCGTGAGTATAGATTTTCATTTGTTTTTTGAATATGTGTAAGTTTTCTGTACTTGTCCTGGATAAGCAAAGTACATGCCAGTTTCTGTTAGCAATGAGAAGCTCAAAAAAGTCAGACATTTTGCATGAACATGTAATTTTATACCTCATACATTTTGAAGAATTATATTTTAATTGCATAAACTGATTGAGAATAGTTTCTAATATGTCTATATGCTTTGCCAGCGTATGGTACATGTGTGATCCTGACTATAAATTACTTTCAAATCCAAACAACCACACTGCATTAAGATATTCTGACACTATAGGGAACAATAAAATAAGATAAACATACTGTGGATAATCTAAATAATGATGTGACTATGTCACCAATTCCTTAAGATGTGGGATTTAATCAGGCAATAATAATTACTGACAATAACACTGATAATAGCAACATGTTCCCAAAACTATTAACTTTAAAAAAATAAATAAATAAATAAAAAAAAAATATATATATATATATGTGTGTGTGTGTGTGTGTGTGTGTGTGTGTGACTTGTAATATGTGTGGTATAAATATATGTATCAGAAGACAACTGTTTACAGACTAGAACATTTGTAAGTTAAATATGGGACGATCGCTTCACTTTCAACAAGCGCACCCAATAGCGCAAACTAATTAATCAGCAAGATTATGTAAAGCCCCTCACAATAATAATATTATGACACCACAAAGAGCAACATATCTAAAAAGCAAATGCAGATTTGTATTTAATTTTCATATTCCACACATAATAGTGGACTGAACTGCACGTAGAAAATATGAACTTTTGTAGTTCTTTGTGGTTTACATTCAACAGTTCCACGAGAGACAGCCATATGAAGGAAACTCTTACACTGAAGCATACATCTGAAGCATAACTCTCAGTTAACATTACAAAGAACACAAATACTCTCTTGTAATATATAGCACACATAAGCTAAAGGTGGAAAAACACACACAGATGTCTATAATCACCTCAAATGTTCCCACAGAAAGGTGAATCCATACCCTCAGCCAAAAAGGTAAATCAGCTTGGCTTACCTTCAACAACAAACACATGTACGTTTTGTTAGTGGAGTGGTTGGAGACACACAAGGCGCTTGCCTGTAAGGTGCTAAATTGGAAACTTTGGGAGAAAAGCAACAAAACCTCATTGGGAATCAGCAGCCGTCCCCCCCCTCTTTATCAAAGAATCTTTCATAAACACATTTAGGACGAATCGCCCACCTGCATGATGTTTTCCCCTCCTACTTTGCCTTCCATTTTTCCAGCCAACTGCCTGGGACAAAGCAAAAGGTGCACCTCCAAGGTGTACTCTCAGTGGAGAGGTTTTTCCTTCTTTATTTCAAACAGGCGAGCCCTTCTCTCCCCTCACACCAAATGCAATGCAGTGGGGCCCAGCTTTATTTCCCTCCGTAGGGAAAAACCTGAGCAGGGGACAACAGAAAGTGGCTTTAGAATACAGGTCTGAAAGAGGGCAGCTGTAGTCTGAATGAGACTCTATGTGCTTTTGTGTTTTAAATGAGCATTGTCTGTCACTCAGTCCAGGGCATAGATTCTGGGGCAGCCATGGTGAGGACATCTTAAAGCAAGTGTTAAACTAAAAGGTGAAGGAATATAATTGCTGAATGCAATGAAAACAACTTAGAAGGACATATGTGATTGTTTTTACATATGGACATCTAAATAATGTAACTGATCTCTTAATCAAAAAATAAATAAATTAAAGATGGATCAACTTCCACATTGTCAAAAACAGGTTTGTGAATTCATAAGTTTGGTGCCCTTCATGATGGCCCTCTCCAGGCGAAGGGAAGCGAGGAAGGTGCTTTTCTTTGTCACCATGTCTTCACCACCTTGTCCTGCATTGTGTCACTGAAAAACATAATGAGATTTTCAAGTGTACTACCACCTGGTATATCCACTTTCTTTTCTGTCTTCTATCCCTTTTCCACACTGGCTTTGGTTGCTTAAGTATCAGTGAAAAGAGGGGTTTGTCTGTCTCCAGTTAAAGATGCACTTGTCGAGCTCTTTGGCAGACATTTAATCTGATTCATAAGGTGGAACAGAAAAACAAAGGCAAGTGATTCCTCCACTGCTAACTACAGTGCACAGAAACATCCTCTGTCGTGCTTTTACTTTTAATTTTTCAGTTTAAATCATCACCTAATATGTTCATTTCATTGTTTTCTGGTTAAATTAGATTCTTCATAAAGCATGGTCTCTTGTAGCTGCCATTGTCATGTTGGTGGCAAAAAATCTGAACGTTTTTGTTGTCTGAGATTGGAACCCTGCCATACACAGCCCTGCTAACCAACAGCAACAACAAGTCTCATTAAGTCTGGCAAACTGTCAGATTTATTCATAATAAAATGGGGCTACACATTTATAAATACATGCAAGCTGTGAACATGTGCAACAACTTAAGAAAAAAAAATATATATTTTTTTCGATATCGATGGTTAGTTTTGAAGTTTGAATGCTCGCTAGCAATATTTTCATTTTCAGCTAATATTACAGTAATAGCTGGACCATTGCACAATGTACAGTTCAGTTACACAGCAAGGTGTGTAGTAGGCTTACATCACACAAGATCCATAAATCCTGGTCAATCGCAGGAATTAGTGTTTTGCCTCAGCCACACACAAGAAAACTTTCTACTTCAAATTGCGAAGAAAGTCAAAGTTTTTTAGTTTGTTTGTTTGTTTTATCGGTGGATGATGGTCTGGTAAAGAACGGTCAGTAGACAGCAGCTGCTTCCCCACCTTGCTGTGTGCTGTGCTGACCTCCTTGCTTCTCCCAGGACTGCCAGGGTTCAGGATCAGACTGTCAACTCTTCAGTTAGTGGACAACCCAACCCACCACCTAAGCC
Organism: Stegastes partitus; assembly: GCF_000690725.1. NCBI lineage: Eukaryota > Metazoa > Chordata > Actinopteri > Pomacentridae > Stegastes > Stegastes partitus. The sequence goes on along the minus strand of NW_007578047.1, from coordinate 142,289 downwards.
ACAGCTCATCAGTGCTCCTAATTTATCATTACTTTTATAGCATTCATACGTGCACATAACGTTCACACCTAGATAAGGCAACATGGGACACTGACCCGATATCCTCAAGAGGACAGATAGGTCTAACACTCACTGTGATGTGATATGGGATTACTACGTGCCACAATCCTACATATACTATATACTTCTACTATCTAAAACATTTTGATATTTTTGTAATGTAGGGAAGCTTTCAAGCTTAATGCCATGACCATTTTTACATTCCATTGACATCATAGAAAGTGCAAAGACAAAAGATTAAATAAACAAATATTTGGAAAGCTTTGCCTTTCAAACAGCATGACTTCTCCTTAGTAAACTGTCTTCCAAAGCCTTTGGCAGGTAAGTTGTTCCATGCATCTTGGAAAGCTATCACCAGTTCATCTGTGGATTTGGACTGTCTCACCGTCTTCATGTATCTCAGATCAACATTCCATGGTCATGGAGAATATTAGATTGAACACAGAAAGCATTTTGTTTTTTCACAGAATGTCAGCCATCTTTCCAAAAGAGTCCTTATACCTGGAACTGGGCCACAGATGATCCTACCTGGAGTAGTAAAGACACAGCTCTTCCTGACTGATGTCTCTAAAAACTGTACACTTACTTAACAGTACAGTGACATCTTTTTTCACTCACACTTGCCATCTTTCTGCCAGGTCCTGTTGCTAGCTGCAAGGTGTTAATTAAAACTTATGTGTCTGTGTCATAAGGGCACACAAGTTTAATTTTGTGTGTGTCGAGGAACATAAGAAAGCACTGAAAAAAGTACACCAGTAATAGCTTTTGTGTTCAAGGCAGGGGAATTATGAGCGGACCCCCACAGTCAATCCCTGTGCTCCTCTCAGTCGTCACCTCTGCTGACCTCCGCTGAGAGACGCCTCAGACCATTCACCAGCAGGTTATTGTATTTCTAATTAAGCCAGGTTAATCTCTCTAGCTTTGTGCCATTTGCAAAGTGATATGGGTGCATCACCATGGCAAAAGAACAGTTATACGACCCTCCTGTATGAGCATGGCACAATGGAACAGATAATTTGTTTTTTAATGCAGCAGTCATGAAACACTAACACACATCTCCTAGGAAGATCTAAAAGATTTTTCAAGGATTTGAAGCATTTTGGATTTTATTTATCAAGTGGCTAGATAAATATCATAATACCAGAGTTTAGAGAGATGGCAGGAAAGGTCCCTGACATTGATTCAAACCTTTAAGTTTGTGTCATGGTTGGAGTTTACAACTTCGCACGCACGCACACACTTATAAAACCATATTTACTGCCTAGACCTTGCGGATTTCCCTCCCTGAGTGCCTGGTCAGCACTGTGCTACTTCAGTCATCTGAGTTGCCAAGCACTGTCACAGTGTTCATGTTTGTTCTGCTAGTGGGTGTGTCATGTAGCCTAACTATGTCTGAAGCCCTCCTCCTCGTTCTGTGGAGTTGAGACACTTTTACAGAGCTGTCCAATGTTTGGGGACTTCTCTCTTCCGTCTGATCAGATTTCAGGCCAGAATAAAAAGAGTCTCAACACTTTTGTCAGCGGAGTGAAAGACTCATCTCTCTGTGGGTCAATGTGGGCAGAGGCCAGCAATACTGTACATTCAACCTGTTTTCCTGACTCAGCAACAGATTTCCACAGTTCAAGCAACACAAAGGAGCCGTCTGTAAAACAAATATGGCAACAGGGTGGCACGAAACAGCTTGTTTTTCTCATGATATGATGCTTAATACCACATTGCCTATTGTTAATGACTTCAACTAGTTCATTTCGTTTGGGATTTGAAATAAACATTCTAATAAAATTTTAATGAATTACAATTTGACATGCTCAACCTGTTGTTCATTATGTTATAAAGTTATTTTTAAAATAGCTTTTGCTGAAGGTCAAAATCAAATAGTAATTCCAGTTTATCACTAGCTATTGCCACCCAGTCTGTTGTTTGTGCTTTAAATTTGACCTACTACACTTTATAATGAGCACACTGTTTTATAACCTCACTCTCAGTTAGAGCTGCAGATACAGTGGTTTAAATGTCCAGTCGTCTTGCCGTTTGGCTCATGTTACTTGAGCAGTTGGAGTGATGTCACTTTTCACCCACATCTAAGCTCTGACTTCCTTTAAGAGTTCATTTTGGCAAAACAATATTATTCAAAGTCCTGTCACAAAGTTTTTTCAGAGCTTTCAGACTCACCTGACTAACTCTTGAAAAGGACGATGACATAAGATGATTATTTAGATTTTGAGACAAAATGGTATTTTGCTTAAACACACCTCAAACAAATCATCTGATACTTTATACTATACTATGGATTATGTGAACACACAAATAGTTTCTTACCCTGCCATCCCCATCTTTGTCACTCTTTTCTGTCTTGAGGTGTTAGGCATGGTTTGTTGTCATTCAGGAGGCATGGAGGCCACCATCAGTCGGATGCACTCGATAGTTTATCAAATAAAAATATATATGTTAATGTTTGTGGTGTGGCAAAGACTTTGCTGGGGATCATTGGCAGCACCCAGTCTGACACACCCCCACTGATAAGAAAAAGGAGAGGGAGGCAGAAAAAAAAGGCGGGAAGGTGGGGCACATGAACAGGAACAAATAGATGTGCAGGGCAGGAAGGCACTTAAAGATGTAGAAAAGGAAGAGGAGTCTTTGAGGTGTGCTCCTGTATCTCCATTTCAAAAGCAATGAACACACATTTTGACATCAGTGAGATGATCATAAGTTTCTTTCATTGAGAATATGAGTTGAATATTGATTTGAAATACGGCTGCAAGGTGGCTTGGTGGTTAGCACTGTTGCCTTGCAGCAAGAAGGTTGCTGGTTCGCGTCCCGGTGAGTCCAAAAACACGTTGATTTTAATTGATAATTCTAAATTATCTGTAGGTGTGGCTGTGAATGTGCATGGTTGTCTGTCTCTCTGTGTAGCCCTGTGATAGACCGCCCTAAGTCAGCTGGGATAGGCTCCAGCCCCCCGCGACCCTAGTGAGGATTAAGTGGTGCATAGACAATGAATGGATGGATGGATGGATGATTTGAAATAAGGCAAGAAACTGAAAAGTTTTTGAAGGAAGACCAAAGATCCAAAGCTTCAATCAGGTGTTCTGGAATCCCTCATGTGGCGGTCATCAGTGCTGCTCCAATATGGATTGAGTGGCAAGAAAATAAGACAGTTTAGATCTGGTACAAGACAAGAACGTATCAAAAATTGGTGAGGAAACAGGCGGAGGAGAAGTATTCTGAGATTTTCTCATTTGTATGTAATATGCTAAGGGGTGGCAATGTGTGTAAACCAGGCTGTTGGCTGATGTACAATGAAGTTAAAACACAAAAGAAGAGGATCAATGTGTTTGAGTTTCTCAGCGGAAAAGAAGCCTGAAACCAGATGGTGTCCGTTGCTATGCTGACAAACAGTTTTTGCTTCATTTTGTTTTTGTCAGGGGTGCACTTAGCCTTAAAAAGACAGAAGTTTCTTGGTGGGTAAAATATGTTTTGGAAGTGATGAATACAGAGATACAAACAGATAGTCATGAAGAAGATGGACTTAAGATGGCTTGAAAAGTCTTGAGATCGTGATTATTGGTTGAAATGCAATGCAAGCCTTCTGACAATAAGTTGAACAGTTTGGTGCTGCTCTTGCAGTTCAATATCGAATTGTACTTGGCTGAAGAAGGGGCTCCATCAATTGGAGAGCAGGAACAGGTGCAGTTACTCTTCCAGTAACTAGTGGATCTGACAACCCAGAGTTGGAAGCTGCAACGTCACAAAGCTGTTTAAGAGATGGAAAAAGTGATATGTGCAACTGGCAACTTTGGGCCCCTGACAGAAACAGAAGGGTAAAATAATGCAAACTTAACAGGTTCTGAAAGTGGTAACTCAGCAACAACTGAAGGTGGTTACTGAAAGAGCACAAAGTGAACGACTAAGGGATGACATGGTGCAGAACTGGTAACATGGTGCCGTTTTGCCCTGTAAGATAGTCCTCTAACAAGGATGGATTGTGTTGTTTAAGGCAGGGGTTCTCAACTGGTCTCACCCTGGGACCCACATTTTCCCATGGTCAATAAGTCGTGACCCAGTTTTTTTTAGAATTCAATATTCAATATATTTTCCTGTGCAACATACATTTCAGAGCATATAACCATGCAAAGTAACTAGACCATGACAACTGCATGTACAAAACTGCACAAAATAAAAAAGGGTACAAAACAACATATTTTCATTCCATTTTGAGCAAATTAATGAGAAACTATGGAGGACCATGACAACTACATGTACAAAAGTAAATAAAATAAATATCAAAAGTACTCGAAAATAAAGTTTTGGCCTAATCAGGTCATTTGTTGAAATTAATGAGACAGCTGGGCACGTGTCTGGGGTGACAGTAGACAGAGCTACTCTCAGATCATGGTCAGTGGGGGAGGAATATTTGGAGATCAAAACTGATATCCCGATTCCAGCACAGCGAAAGAATAGTTGGCTATTCGGGTCCAGCCCTAATATGAAAATCCACATTTTAAATACTCTTGGTCAGTTTTGCGCTTTGCCATCTTGCATCCCAACATCAACACAAACTTAAAATGAACGTCAAGCTGTGGTTACTGTGCCTGTCAAAATAAAAGTTTTTTCAAAATAAAAAATAAGTCCAACCTGAGACGCACATTATATATTATTTAATGTTGACCGGCTGTCCGCGGCCCACCCAGAACACCCACAAGTTGAGAACCCTGGTTTAAGGTATGGTCTTTGATGAGGGCACTTTGCACGTTATTCCAGACAGTTTGGAGATGGTATGGTGGACTGGGCTGAAGAGGTCCACATCAGGTAGGTAGTTGGGAGGTAAGTTGAACTTTTTTTTCACAGCTCTTCTGTGTTACATTTGTGCTTGGTCTATGTACTAAACTAAAGCTAGAGTGGAACAGTCAAATCATGACATTGCAATCTTGCAACTGCAGCATTCAAAACGAAATATTGACATTTCTTCTAAAAATGTAAATAAATTTATCACAAATGTGGTCCGACAAATAGGACATCATTGGATCTCCAATGGATTTTGCATTAGACTACATTGGCAGAATACAAGGTCTTTCATTTACATTATGAGCAAGCCAGATACCGTTACAACCTATTTCATATTATATTCTTTGTCACTTCAGCAAATCAATGTTACTACTGAGCAGACCAATCATTGTTGCAGTCTGCAACTTGATTTAGTAACATCAGAGAGGAAAGCATCAAAGTTAAATCACAAACATCTAAAGACAAAAAAGAACATTTTTCTAGCATATTTGTCTTAGTTATACCACAACTGAGTTGACCCTTACTGTTCTTGGAATTACTGTTAACATACATCAGTAGCGCTATGGACAAAGAGCTAAATATTGTTACAGGCAAAATGTTCCACACACCTGTGTGAGTGCTGCAGACAGTGGGTGACAGGAGGGTGGCAGAGCCTGGGCCTTTCTTCTTCATTAAAATCAAGTGCAACAGTCCTGGGAGCTGCAACCTGCTGCCTCTTGCTGTGTGTGAGTGATTTGTGCCAATCAGAGCCAACAAGCACTTTGCCAAGTGTGAGTAAGGTTACCTGCCAGCAATGCCACTTCACCCCACCACCTCTCACCATAAGCCTTAATTCAGGCCTCTATGCAATTTCATTTTTATGTGAAATTGATTCTGTGGTGTTTGTTTGTTTATGAGATGTAATGTCAGTCATAAGCTGAAGAGAATGCAGACATGGCTGTGATTTCTAAACCAGATTACTCAGCAATGTTGTGTCAAACAGAAAAAAACCCAGTTTCACAGATAGCAGTTCTGCTGTTTGTTTTGATATGCAACACAGTATGAGATGATTAGGACTTTGGGACTTATTTAACTGAGAAGCAAGAGTGTGAAAATGGGTGTGAATACTACTTTGCAAAAGTTTGATCTCAAGACATGACAACTTCAATATTTACAAATATGGGATAAGATTTATTTGCTCCGGTTCTACTTTTTCTTGTAATAAGTGTTCCATATTCATGCAATATTAAGTAATTCAAACAAGAGTGAGGGTTGTGGAGATGGACGTAGAGCTGTATACACATTTTGGCTTTGATTAAATTTAAATGTAAATTCTAAATATTTCCTCTTGTCCAATTTTTTATTTTTTTTTTCTCACATAAACAAGCAACAAGCAATTTTGGAAAGGTCATGTCATGTGGCATAATGGATGCTCTGTGATCAATGCAATTGATGTGAATTTGGATGCAAATTGTGCCTGTCTGGCTCTAAGGTTTAATGTAGTTGCATATGAACTGTTTGTATACTCTTAGATACTAAGGCTCTAACTAGAACCATATAGGTTTATTTGTCTTGTCCCTCATGAAGAACATTGCTTGGCTCCTGGTAGAACATTTATAAAGATTTCACTTCAAAGCCTTTCAGAAGGTCCCACCCAGAGCCTCACATAAAATGAACTGTCTGTGAAATACTCCACAAGAATCCATCTCAAAAGTTCTACAAAGCACTCTTCCGTTATGTAAGGGTTCCACCATACGCCTCTCTAGTGGTTCTATCCAGAATCTTTCCACCTTCTTAGGATGCTAACGAGAACCCTTTTATATTCCAATGCTTTCATCTAGAACCCAACCAAGGCATCTTCTAAGGATTCTACAAAGATACTGCCTACTATAGATTAGGCAAAAAACAAACAAACAATTAAATCTTATATGTTGAAATTTTCAAGATATATTGAGATTGGCCTGTTGTCCAACTCCTGTACTAAAAGCCACCACCGACACACAATCAAGTAAAATAAGGGAAATCAACAATGTCATAAACAATCCTAAATCTAAAATAGCCCACCTTTTCCACCATAAAAGTCCTTAGCAAGACCTAAGCCTGCTGAAATAAGATATTGATGAGATTGATTCTCTACAGCCTGTAGTCTTCTGTCACTTCAGTCTAGCTTCTGTTATTAGTTCACACATAGATAGACAGGTGATCACACAGTGTGTCAGTAGAGTAGAGGGTGTGAACAGACTGCTACTTAGGATTAGGAACTCAGAAGTTCGCAACACCTAAAGAATCAGCATGAATATGTCTCAATGGTTTCATAGTGGAGAATATGTAATGGCATTAATTTCACTCTTAGGAACACTCTGTTGGAGTGGATGATTAGTGTAGTTATTAAAACCTATATCTAAGTGTAATAACTGGTTAGCTGCATCAATGCAGTTGGCAGAGTCATTGAAGGCAGACGGTGAACCTGAAGCACAGAGAGACTGAAGTTTTTTAGGAGTCTAAGTAACAGAAAATGAACTAACTGAACTAGAAGAGGAGTTGGTCATAGCATCAATACCACAATGGCAAACTGAATGCTAAACAGGGAGGGTGGAGTTAAATATACTGCAGGAAGTTAATTGGTAGATGATTGTCAGACGTGCAGGTGATTCAATAATCAGATGGGGTAAAGTGCAAACAACCAGCCAAGGACCACCAGGAAGCTGGCGTTGCCTCCAGTAAAGTTAGCTCAAGTATAAATGTTGTTGTCGCCAGTCCAATCGAATGTGAACCAGTTGAAAAAAAATTAAGACAGTAAAGACAAGAGTGGTTAAAGAACTCCACCTGTCTACCAATGGTATGTTCCAATTTGTTGATCTCATGTCACTATCTTAGAACAAATGGAAATTTTCTTAGTTTCTATTTTTGTTCTAAGATAGTTGTTTTGGTAGGCAGCAATGATGAAAATAACATGAGGTCAGAAGAACAGTCGATTGAAAGGGAATGAATCCAGAGAATTTCTGTCTTCTTTGTACTTCTTTGTGCTGCACTGACAAGATGTGCTACAGAACATTTCAAGATACAGTAAGACTTTAGCAGTTAACAAAAGCTATCTATTTATGTTATTTTCATCATCAAGCCCATGGAATTATGACTAAAGGTGTAACAGGAGAGGCTGCGATCACGGCTTCCCTGGGCACAAACGCACCCTCAGGCAGAACTGTAACTGCATTTGTCAAACAAACACACACATATAGAGGTTTAAGATGCTCAAAAGCAGTGATTATACAGCAATACAATTTCAGCATAACAAACAAAACCGATGATAACTCAGAACCAGAAAACATATACCAGAGAAAGAGAGAGAAAGTGAGCAGCAGGGACAGATCTGCAAAAGTGGGAGTGAGACAATGTAGTTTGTAAAGTGAGCAACTCATCTGGATTCCATCCTTTTCTCTAAAATTAACTTTTATGCTAACTCATGCATTGAGATGGGCTGCAAGGTGGATCGATCGTTCTCTTCGGCTTCTCTAGCTTCCTCTCGCAGTCCAAAAACATGTTAAGGTTAATTGATGATTCTAAATTGTACGTAGGTGTGAATGTGAGTGTGCTTGGTTGTCTGTTTCTAAGTGTAGCCCTGTGATAGACTGGTTACTTGTCCAGGATGTTTCCTGCCTTCGCCCTAAGTCAGCTGGGATAGGCTCCAGCCCCCCCATGACCCTAGTGCGGATTAAGCAGTGTATAGATAATAGATGGATGGATTGAGGTCAAAACTGGGGCATTAGGTCAAGAATGTACGTATATTACAAGGAGTATAATGCCCTGCAGGGTTCTACCCCAGCCCTGTAATGTTTTTGTTTAAGGAAGTTTTTCTCACAGCTCTGGCATTTCCGCGTTCAGTTCACCCACTTGTTTTTGGAGTGTACAGAGACTGATTGAGCTGGCAACAAAAAAAGCTCGCAGAAAATAGGGAAATGGCAACTTACACAGCTGTGAGGTCACCACCATAGACGTTTTATTATTTGGGTTGAATATAACAAGATTTAAATGATGAAATTGAATTGATAGGTGTTTTTTTCTTTTATTTAGAATATTTTTGTACCTTTTAGCTTGTTCATAACAGTATCTCCCTAAAGTGACAGGTAAAGGATAGCGCCCAATTCCATTTTGAATATTAAGGACACCCCTATGCTACAGAAATGTGAACGGGGACCTGAACCATGGACCCCCAGAAACTGTAGAATGACAAGAATTCTTTTTTTTTTTTTTACCTGGACAGGAAAAGGAGGGCAGAATGGAAGAGATAAATCAGGCGCACATGTGAGCTTAAAACAACTCTTAAAACTCATTTTTGAATATTAGGGATATCCTGTGCTAGAGAAATGGTGCCCAACATGGGGCTGAACCATAATAACTTTGTTAACAAGCTGAGCTGAGCTGAGCACGAGCACGAGCATGAACAGAGCTGAGAACGAGCACGAGCACGAGCAGAGCTGAGCAGGCTCTACCAGCTGCCTCTAGGCCAGGGGTGTCCAATCCTGGTCCTCGAGGGCCGCAATCCTGCATGTTTTAGATGTTTCCCTCTTCCAACACACCTCATTCAAATGATCAGCTCATCATCAAGCTCTGCAGAAGCCTGATAACGATCCTGATCATTTGAATCAGGTGTGTTGGAAGAAGGAAACATCTAAAACACGCAGCATTGCGGCCCTCGAAGACCGGAGTTCGACACCCCTGCCTAGGCCCAGGCTCCACTAGCTGTCTCCAGGCCCAGGATCCACTAGGCCCAGCATCCACCAGCTGCCTCCAGGCCCAGGATCAACCAGCTGTCTCCAGACCCAGGATCCCCCACACCCAGGCTCAGTGCCAGCAGCTTAAATACAACTAGCTTCAAGGTAGACTTTCTAGTTCTTACGCTGCATTCCTTCTTGTAAAGCCGGCAAAATGGGGCCTAAGAAACAAGGCACAACCACTGAAGAAGAGATAGAGGACATAAAAAAAAGTCTCTACATTTTCTGTCAGATGAAATTATAAATATATCAAAGCAACAAAAACTTGTTTTGAACTTAATGGATGAAATTAAAGAATTGAAAAGATAAGCCACTGAAAAGGACAAAAAAATATCGATTTTGGAACCTCAAGTTGATGACTTAGAGCAATATCTATGAATAGATGATGTCATTGTAAGTGGTCTGGAAAGTAAGCCCCAGTCATATGCCAGAGCTGTTAAACATGATGACCCTCCAACTGAACCAGACCTGGATTCCCTTGAGCAGCAGAATTTATAGAGTCAAGATATTGAGGCATGTCATTCTTTAACACAGAAAAACAAAAACATGAAGCCGGCCTTGATAATCCGATTTGTGAGCAGAAAACAAAAACTGGCAGTGTTCAAGCAAGGTAAAACGTTTAGAGGTATAAATGTATACATAAATGAACATTTGAGCCGGAAGAATGCAGACAGGCTCGCATCCTGAAGAAAGAAGGCAAAATACAATCAACATGGTCAAACAACTGCAAAATATTTATTAAATTGAATGGACCACCAGAGCAGGCCAAATTATTTCTCATTAAAGATATCACAGAACTGGACAAGTTCAAAGGAGATCAGTGAGGAGGATGACCTGGCAGCCACAATACATGCATCACCAATATATGCTAAGCCACAGATTAGTGATACACATCAAGTTGGTAACTGTGGATCACAAGGAGACTTCAACCCTGAACATGAAACTTTAAGATTAAAAACCTGCCAATTTACTGACCAAAAAGAACATGACATTGAAAATGCAGACCCTGACAACAATTTTTTATTGATTTACAGAATGACTGTGAATACTATACAGAAGAGATATTTAACACAAAAATGGAAACTGAGGGAGCATTATCAATCATACACTTCGATAGTAGAACCCTGACTCCTAATATGCTAAAAATAGAACAGTGTGTAAGTCAGATGGAAACCGGATTTACAGTCATAGCCATTTCTGACACCTGGCTAAACCAGGAGCAAACCTCTTCTGTTGACCTAGATGGATATGAGATGTGTTTTACACAAAATTGTAAGAAACAGTAAAAAGGATTACTACACTAAATTGCTAGAAAACAGTAAGAACAATATAAAGAACACATGGAAAGTATTGAATACAATTATTAGAAACAGAAATTATACTTCTAACTTTCCTACATACTTTTTAAATACAAATAATGAGACCATACATGATATGGCCTTGATTGCCAATGAATTCAACAAATATTTTGTAAACTCTGGATCTGACCTGGTGACGAAAAATAAAACATCCTAAAAACAGAGATAACACAAATAGAATAAATGTAGAAATCATGGACACATTTTTTTTTTTTTAAAGGAACAGATGAGAAAGAGATCATAGATACAGTTAAAGGTTTCAAAAACAACAACAACATTGATATTGCATTTGTAAAGAATATAATAGAACAGGGATTCTCAACCAGTGGTCCGCGACCCACTTTTGGGTTGTGGACCTGTTCTGGGTAGGCTTTTTATTTGGAAAAAAAACGTTTATTTTGACAGGCATCGTAATCATAGTTTGTTTTACATTCATTTTAAGTTTGTGTTGATATTGGGATGCAAGATGGCAAAGCGCAAATATGACCCACAGTATTTAAAATGTGGATTTTCATACATTGAGGATAAAAAGGGACAGAAACCCCAGTGTGTGCTCTGTAATGAAGTGCTTGCACATGAGAGCATGAAACCATCCAAACTGAAGCGCCATTTAGAAACTAAACAACCTGCATGCAAAGACAAGCCGGTGGAGTTTTTTCATAGACGACTCCAGGCGCTGAGGACTTCACAAAAGTGTCTGACATCGTCTTGCTTCAAACAAGAACAATCTCTCGGCGCAGCTTACCATGTAGCTCACCGCATTGCAAAGGCCAAGAAACCTCACACAGTAGCTTAAGAGCTTATTTTACCTGCTGCCATGGATATGGTAAGAGAGGTGCTGGATCAGTCAGCGGCGGACCACACCACTGTCCAATGATACCATAGTTTGGCAGACTGAAGACATGTCTGGTAATATAAAACAACAGACTACAACCCGCATCCAGGCAAGCCCTTACTATGCCTTGCAGATGGACGAATCCACAGATATCGTTAGCCATGCCATTTTGCTGGTTTATGTGAGACATGTGTGGGACGGTGATTTGCAAGAACAATGTCCCTGCAGCAGAGACCTCCCTACCACGACAAAGGCAGAGGACATTTTTAACACCCTGGACTTGTATTTGAGATCATTGGGATCACTGGGATCATTGTGTAGGAATCACTACTGGTGACGCTGCCTCCATGACCGGGAAACATTTAGCTGTTGTGAAGCGAATTCTGGAGAGGGCACCTAATGCAACATGGAACCACTGCTTTTTGCACCGAGAAGTGCTGGCGGCTAAGAATATGGTACCCGTGCTTGATGAAACTTTAACAAATGTCATCAAAGTGGTGAACCACATAAAACAGAGTGTGAAATATTGTCGCTGCTTTTTAAATCTGTGTAAAGACTTGGCTTCTGAGCACAAATAGTGAAGGAAATCAAAATGATTGTGGAACAGGAGCTGAACAACTCTGAAATCTCCTTTCTGTCATGACAGTGAAACAACTTCAAGGGGAAATTCAGCAAGAGATCAAATGTTTTCACTGAGATTATGTGAGAAACACTAGATCCTTTACCACAGAAGCCAAATGTGTCCTATCTACTTCTACCTATAGTACTTGTACAGACAAACCATCAAAAAATTAATGTGAAGGACCCAAAATACAGACCCAGTCCACTTAAGTAAAAAACTAATCATAGCAAACTTCAATAAAAGTTGACACAAAATAATGATCAAGAGAGAACAAAAGCTTTGGGATCAGGTAAGAGATAATCAAAACAATCAAAGCAACATGAAAGAGTCCAAAACATTCGGACACAGTCTGGAGAGTGGCAGCCAGTAGAGGAGACAGAACCCTTCGGGAGGCTGGGCAGGAAGCCAGCATTTTGGTTGGAGTCCCTCTGGAGAGTGGTGAAGGCAGAGCTCCGCAAAAGGACGGGATGGAGGCACCTCTAGAGGCCAGTGGCGAAGGTGGAGACCCTAGGGAGGCTGGTGGCAATGGCAGAGATTCTCTGGAGGCATGAGGATGGAGCTGGGGCGGCATCAGCAGACTCTGGAGCTTTAGCTAAGGCTGGGTCAGCTGGCTCTGGAGCAGTCTCTGGAACAGAGGAAATGATGTTAGCTGACTCTGGAACAGTCTCTGGCCCAAAGTAACTGTCAGCTGACTTTGGCAGGGCCCTGGACTTGATGTGGATTGAGGTCAGAACAGGTGAGATGTTGGTGACCCTCCGTCACAAAGAATTTACCAGGAAGGAGGACTGGTTGATGAGGCCCTCCATGGCGCTCGGCGGCAGAGCCTCCATGGGAGCGGTGAGGTTTGTCTAAGGTGAGAGCCACGCTTCCTTCTGAAAGAGCTACCAGGTGGAGGTGTCTTGAGTTTTTAACACTGAACTGATTGATCCAGAACTGACTGATCCTGCGCGGGACGTAACACTTCCTGTTTTCCTGTCTGTAGCTTACTGGGCTTGTGTCTGCGAGTGTTTGCCAGCTCTTTTTAAACTAGTAAATTTTGCTTCCTAACACTAAAACCCAGCTAGACGGTAAATTAAACTATTACGCAGGCTGCTCCTAAAGCGCCTGTGTGCAAAACCGCTCTACCGCTCGTAATATAACTTGGTGTTTCAGGTCCACTAGCCTAGCATCTAACAAGCTAGACGTGGTTTCTGTCTCTCCCTCTGCTTCTCCCTTTCTGTCTCTCTCCTGCTCAGTGTGCCTCATGTTAGCTTCTCATTTGCCTCCTTCAGCGATAATGATACATGTCAAAAATGTAGTTTGTTCATAGCTCTGGAGGCGAATTGGCAAATTAGAGGCACCCCCCGTAGCCGGTACGAAGCTACCTGGCATAATTCCTGCTAGCTGCCTCCCGACAGTTCCTGAGCAGCCAGGAAGCCAGGTGGGCTGGGTGACTGTCCATAGGAAGCATAGTCCTAAACAGTAGGAAATTTGCCAAAACAATGTCAGACTCCGTAGTTTTCTCTGGACCCCTACCCAATGTGATCAGTGATGATGTCAACCTGGCTGCAGCATGAAGAATACTATAGGAGCCAAAGGTTGTGGTTGTAGTACTCCTTGTCCCCATTAGGGGGAGCTGTATTTTACCTGGGAAGGTGATGTAAAGGGGAAGATGTCACTGATGTCGCTAGGTGTTTGGCCCAGAAGGACAAAGAGTTTTTGACAGCAGTGGCACTACGTATGCTTATGCTGCAAATGTTTGATTGTGAAAGCCTGTGCAAGAGGACAAGAAATAAATCACACTGAATCGGCAACTAAATGACATGAGTGGACAATCAATACTTCAAGCAGAGCAACGGCGATCAGGTGCGTCAACTTCATTCCGGGTCATCACTCAGTAGCTCAGCACTAGGCTTAGCTTCCTTTAATATTAGTCAAAAACTCTGCCAGCTGGAACTTCGTGAAACACTTCGGCATGCTTGGAACGGAATGGACGCTTGGAACAGAACGGAGTGGAGATCGAGGACGAGGATAGCTGCTGGGTCGGGTTGGAGAACACCTGCATCTGTGGATGTCAACGCGGATAATTGGATCACCTGTCCAACGGATCGCTGGTTCTTCATCATCACCGGATGACAGCACGGCACCCAACGTAAGAAGGTACCATATTTGTAGCGCTACACTTTATGGCCTTTTAAATGTGTGCACACAAAATTAGGCATAAATCCAATGCATTGGTTGCTGAAGTGGAGAAGCGATAAACTTCGCGTTGGTTGATTTTGGCTGCAAGTTATCAACGAGACTGTTTATTCATTATGGAGATGCACGACGCGGTGTCGGACATGAACGTAACAGGGACTAATGCGCTAATAGATAACGTAACCAGTGGCGCATTGGACAGTGATGAATCACAAACTCGAAAGCGCGTGGTTAAGCTTACTGCAAAGGCGCTTGCCAATGAACTGGACAGACTGCAATCTAGCAGAAATGCTAAATTAAAGAAAGCAGCCAATATAAGGAAAACAATAAAAGGTTTAATGTTGAAACATGATAAAATACAGGTGCAAGGTGCTCTTGAACAATTGATTGAAGTGTGTGATGACGTGAAAAATGTGCAAAATTCTTTGTTGGATTTGCTGCCTTGTGTTGAAAGGGAAAAACATGACATATGGTTTAAAGCAAAAATGTTGTCTGTTGTTGTTTGCAATACAAAATGTTGGGTGACATGTGATGAAGGCAATGCTAAGGAAAGGGATGTTGTAGATAACATTAACCCAGAGGACAGCATTTCCAATATCAATGAACACTCAAGCCATAGAAGTTATAAAAGTAGCAGGTCAAGCACTACATCATCTGCAGTCAGAAAGGCTGAAGCGGAAAAAGCAGCACTTGTTGCTCGTGCTGCAGAAGAGAGCAGCTTGACTTGGAAGCTGAAATAGATGCATCCACAGCAAAGCTGGCTGTATTACAAGCTTCAGATGGGAAAGGTTCTTCTCATGGCTCCATCGATGGAATGAATTCCTATTTGGAGAAGGAGAAAAAGAAAGCAGAATCCATCAAGAGGCTAAGTCCAATGGCACAGGAATATCAGCCTGAAGCATGGAAAACAGCACAATTAAGGGATTCAGCAAACTTGCCATTATCATCCCACAAAGACCTTTTAAAGGATGTGCGACCTAAGGAAACAAAACAATGGGCTAAAGCAGCATCAAGAAAGGAGGACAACTACAACACATCACACCAGCAAAATATATGGGGAACATCACAGTATTTTCAACATCAATCAACAACCACTAATCCTACAAACCTACAACAATTCAGTCCAAATCAGTCTGGAGATATACTCACAATTATGCGCAGGCAAAATGAAATAACAGCAGCTTTGCTACAACAGCAGCATCTAACAACACCGCCACCACGAGATATACCAACATTTGATGGGGATTCTCTCCAATACAAAGCATTCATAAAGGCCTTCGAGCAAGGAGTGGAGGAAAAGGCAGGAAAAGCAGACTGTCTTCACTATTTGGAGCAGTTCACCAGAGGGCAACCACGTGAATTGGTCCGTAGCTGCCAACACATGCCTCCAGAGCATGGCTACATAATGGCAAAGGATCTTCTGCAAAAACATTTTGGAAACCAGTACAAAATTGCACGTGCCTACATGGAGAAGGCTCTGACTTGGCAAACAATTAGATCTGAGGATGTGAAAGCACTTCAAGCCTATGCCTTATTTTTGAGAGGATGCTGCAATGTGATGGAGGAGCTGCACCAACTGTACATGCACCAACTGGATATGCCAATAAACATGAGAGCTATAATATCAAAGTTGCCATTCAAATTGAAGGAGCAATGGAGGACCATAACTCACGACATAATGCAGACAACTCATCTGTCAGCTGGCTTCATAGATCTGGTCATGTTTATTGAGCACCGTGTCAGCATTCTTTCTGATCCTTTGTTTGGTGAACTACATGAACCATCTGGTATTGCTGGAATGAAAACTTTCGTGTTTAAATCACAACCCAAAACCAGAATAAAAGGAAATGTGGTTGCTACTACAGTAACATCTATGGAAACATCTGAAAGAGTCAAAGACCCAGTATCAGACTCAGAGAAGGCTGGATGTCTCTGCTGTGGTCGCAGCCACTCTTTGGAAGAGTGTAAGCAATTTAAAGGAAAGAAACACAAGGAAAAGGTTCAGTTCCTGAGAAGCAAGGGAGCTTGTTTTGCATGTCTTTGTGCAGGACACCTGAGTCGTGAGTGTGTTAAGCGTTTGACCTGTAAAATCTGTGGCCAGGCTCATCCCACTGTGCTTCACATTAAAAGACAACCAGGTCCTGAACCCGAGGGATCATCTAACCAGCCGACTTCACCCAAGACATGTGGGCATATAGGGGCCGGTCAGGAGCGTTGTGTGTTATCCATTCTCCTTGTGAAAGTTAGAAGCACAAGGGGAAATCACATCATTAAAACATATGCCTTTTTGGACCCAAGAAGTTCTGCTACATTTTGTTCGGAACATCTAATGCAGCAGCTGAAAGTTACTGGGAGGAAAACCAACTTCCTGTTGAGCATGATGGGACAAAAAAGCGTTGTTCCAGCCTATTCAATAACTGGTTTGGAGGTTTCTGGTCTGAATAGCAATGACTTTCATGTTCTTCCAGAAGTTCTCACACAAACCAAAATGCCAGTGACTGTTGACAACATGGTTACACCTGAAGAACTGTCAAAATGGCCATATTTGTCCAAGGTTAACATCCCAAGCATACAAGGAAACGTCGACCTGTTGATTAGTACCAACGCCCCAAAGATATTGGAACCATGGGAGGTTATTAATAGTTGCAGAAGTGGTCCGTATGCTATCCAGACGGTGCTGGGATGGGTCGTCAATGGCCCGCTGACTGGAAACAGTGGTGCTACAGAGGCGGAGCTACCTGTGGCTTTGGTGAATAGGATCTCAGTGTGCAAGCCTGAAGAAATGTTGGTCAAACAGTACAATCACAAGTTTAATAAAAAGACCACAAAGGAAAGTGGAATGTCCAGAGAAGACCTCAAGTTCATGGAAATTATGGAGCACTCAGCAGTACTTCAGGAGGAAAGATATTGTTTGAAACTGCCCCATAAAAATGAGGAGGTTTCTCTGCCCAATAACTTTGCAGTAGTTAAGCAAAGGATCCAAGGCTTGAGGAAAAGGTTCCTGAACAATGAACAGTTGCACTAGGAATACGCTGAGTACATGAACATGCTCATCAGTAAAAACTATGCAGAGCAGGTGCCTCAGCAGCAAGTGCATTCTAACGTTTGGAAAGTGTGGTACATCCCTCACCACGGGGTTCGCCATCCAAAGAAAGGAACAAAGCGTGTGGTATTCGATTGTGGAGCCACATTTCAAGGTACATCTTTAAACAGCGAACTGTTGGCAGGTCCTAATCTCACCAGCTCATTGCTTGGAGTCTTGCTTCGTTTCAGAAAAGAACCTGTTGCATTTGTTGGTGAGAGAGCCAGCGACTTAAAGGAGTTAAATCTGGACAGAGATAAACTCCCAGTGGAACGGGTTCTGGGTCTTCAATGGTGTGTGGAAACTGACTCGTTCAGGTTCAAGATGGAGTTAACAGCAGTGGTTCTTGCTGCCAGAGTGAATTCACTGCTCAAGACAGAGTTGGGCTTTCTGGAAGAAGAATAAGTCTTTTGGACGGACAGCACATCTGTGTTGAAATATCTGAATAACGAGGGCAGACGGTTTCATTCGTTTGTGGCCAACAGAATTTCAACGATCAGAGAAACATGTGAACCATCACAATGGAGACATGTCAAGGGGAATGAAGGTCTCTGACTTCCTGAACAACAGTAGGTGGCTGAAAGGTCCTGCTTTTCTTTGGAGGCCTGAGGAGGACTGGCCTAAAACTGTGTTGGACGTTTTCAATGGATCCTGATGATCAAGAGGTCAGAAGAGAGGCAACAGTAAATACCATCAAGGTGTGTGACATCTCTAGTCCAACTGATCGGCTTATCACATACTATTCTGAGTGGAAGAGACTCAAAACAGCAATTGCCTGGATCCTCAGATTGAAGACTATTCTGTTGGGTCAGAGCCGCTCGAGGAAGTAGGCAGAGGCTTCTGCAGGGAAAGGCAGTCAGGATGGTTCAAGCCAAGCTGATGGACAATGGTGTGGACGCTGGAGTGGCAATCTGACGCTGGATGAATTATCAGCTGCAGAGGATGCCATAATCCATTATTGTCAGCGGCAGAAATTTGGCCAGGAGATTTCTGACTTGTCAACTGGAAAAAAGACAGTGAGCCGACAAAGTCGCATATAGATTGGATCCAGTCCTGGAAGATGGGTTTCTGAGAATTGGAGGTAGACTGAGCAGAGGAGCGATGCCAGAGGAAGCCAAGCATCCACTCATTCTGTCCAAAGACCAGCACATTTCTATGCTCATTCTCAAACACGTACATCAGAATCTGGGACACAGCGGGCGAGCTCACACACTGTCCAAGGTGAGGAGGAGATTTTGGATCATAAATGCCAATTCTGCCATCAGGAAGATCATTGGTGATTGCAGCTTTTGTAGACACTACAGTGGAAGAGCTGTGGAACAAAAAATGGCAGACATACCAAAAATGAGAATCCTTCCTGACTTACCACCATTTACAAATACTGGAGTGGATTACTTTGGAGGAGATTTTGGATCATAAATGCCAATTCTGCCATCAGGAAGATCATTGGTGATTGCAGCTTTTGTAGACGCTACAATGAAAGAGCTGTGGAACAAAAAATGGCAGACTTACCAAAAATGAGAATCCTTCCTGACTTACCACCATTTACAGATACTGGAGTGGATTACTTTGGACCAGTCGAGTGAGAAAAGCAAGGTCAACCTGCAAGCAATATGGAGTCATATTTACCTGTATGGCAAGCAGAGCTGTCCATCTTGAAGTAGCAGTTTCACTGGATACTGATGCATGCATCAATGCTCTACGGCGTTTTATCAGTAAGAGAGGACAAGTGGCACATCTGACTTCAGATAATGGCACCAACTTTATTGGTGCGGACAGAGAACTGAAGGAAGCTCTCAATGCTTTGAATCAAGACAGGATTCAAGGATGTATGGCCCAGGTTGGAATCTGTTGGAGCTTTAACCCTCCAGCAGGCTCACACCATGGTGGTGTGTGGGAAAGGATGATCTGTCTGGTGAGAAGAGTTCTCA